>NC_061510.1:398744103-398764017 GCF_022539505.1 Lolium rigidum | reverse complement strand
TTGTTGCGAAGAAACAACACTCTTCATCATCGGCCGTCCTCCTCGTCGGCACCGTCTGCCGTGGTAATCCCGACGGCAGCGGCCGTCTCGTCGAAGACCTTGACGCTCATGTCCCTGTCGCCGAAGTAGGAGAACAGGAGGATGAAGCCGGCTTCGAGGCCGTGGTGCCGCGCGAACTTCTCCCGCACCGATGTTGAGGTACATCTTGTCGCGCGCGTCGTAGATCACGTCGACGATCCACCGGTAGTAGCCGCACGCAGCCTCCCGCGGATGCATCGTGCGCGGGCGGTCGTCGCCGGCGACGTAGTCGGCGAAGGAGTCCGGCAGCCTCTGGATGCCGCGCGGGTCGCCCTTGAGGACGAGGACGAACTCGAACACCACGTCCGGCTCCACGTCCATCTCCAACGATGAAGCCAACGGCGTGGGAGGCGACGGCGAGCATTCAGCTCTGCCGCGGCCACGACCACGACAACGGCCGCGAGGTCGGCCTGCGCCTCTACCAGACATAGCGTTGAGTCTTGTTGAGATGGTGGCGGCTAGGGTTTGGGAGAGAGGCGCTAGGGTTTGTGTGTGAGAGGGACGATGAGAGGCGGCCCTTTTATAGGCCGGAGGGAGGCAGAGGAGCGGTGGCACTCATTAACGCCGGCACGCAGAGCTAGGCGCGACGGGACGCGTCGCTGCGCCTCTGCGGGAACTGCACCGTCGCTGCGGGAACTGCACCATCGCTGGAAAGCCAATAACTTCCGTCGCGAGGTAGGCGACAGTTAGATTAAAATTTATTGTGCCGCTGACGGGTCGGCCCCACCACTCCCCGCCTCGCTTTTCGGTGTGTCCGGCGTCCCCGGAGCATCCCCTGTGGGACGGGGACGGACTCGGGGCGCCGGACACCGTATCGGGGCGCGCCGGACAAAATTCGGGTTTGGGGGACGCGGCTGGAACGGTTTTTTGGTCCGGCGCGCCCCAAATTGCTTTGGGGGACGCTTTGGGGGACGCGGCTGGAGATGCTCTTACTCGCGTAATAGTGCAAGAGCATTGTTCGAAACAAGCCACGGGTTAAAATTGACGTGTTGTATGGTAGCTGCATGGTTTGGATAAAAAAATCTTTTTGTTTATTTCGTGACTTTAAGGTTTGAGTGTCAACAACTCTTTCGCAGTCTGAGGTTGATACTTCGGAGAGAACTCGTTGAGGTGGTACCTTGTTTTCCCGAAGAGATGTAGAATATCAGGTCGGCATGCATATCCAGCATCTTCAAGGTAGAACTTACACTCAGAGATTTGCAACCCATCATGCATTAACAAGCTGTCAGCCAGGATGCTCGCATAATGAGTTGAACCCTCCCACCCGGCAAGCACGTATGCGAACCTCATATCGAAATCCACAGCTGCTAGCATATTCTGGCTGGTGTAGTGCTTCCTCCCACGGAATGATGCATACATTGATCTTGGTACATTTGCAGTCACATGAGTACCATCAATAGTCACAATGCAATCATGTAAAACAATTTGCATAGTCATGTTTCTGACAGTACCACACATCTGATAAGTAGAACGATCATGATTTTGTACTCACCCTGAAATAGGAGAACCACCTGTAGCTGTTCTTGATCTTGGGTTGTGTGTTCGATGATGCTGGCTTGATCATGTCACCTATGAGCTCCCCAATTGCGTACAACACTTGCTGGAAGTACTAAGAGATAGTCTCCGTGGATCGGCTGAATGTGTTATGGATGACTCTGTACCTCTGGTTATGACCCACGACAGGAAGAAACATTACGACTTGTTCTTCGATAGAGATGTGGATGCTATCAACCAAAAGTCCTCTTTCCTTGAAAGTTTTCACAAGTGCATAGAAAGGGCTCTTCTCATCTGAAGCATCTGGATAGCATCTACATCGTTGCAATTGTAGATGTAGTTTAGGTTGTCAATCCTCTCCTGATCTCGTTGTAACATAGGACCGTAACTGACACGAGGAAAAAGCAGCATGCCTAACTGCTCTATTCTGCACCATCAGGATCCAGGCTATATGCAAATGATAAGTGATGCATCGTGATGCACAAGCTGGAGTTGGTATGTCTAATCAAACAAGATATATTCATTACGAACAGTCTTATAGAACCCAACTAGTTCTACCAACATGAATCTGACACTACAGTAGTGCAGAGGAGTTTCCCCTTACCTCTGTCATGGCGGACGATGGACACAGCCAAATGCCGCCGCAGATGTGCGTAGGATCCGTGATACGTCCCAAACGTATTTATAATTTCTTATGTTCCATGCTACTTTTATGATGATACTCACATGTTTTATACACATTATATGTCATTATTATGCATTTTCCGGAACTAACCTATTAACGAGATGCCGAAGTGCCAGTTCCTGTTTTCTGCTGTTTTTGGTTTCAGAAATCCTAGTAAGGAAATATTCTCGGCATTGGACGAAATCAACGCTCAGCATCTTATAATTCCACGAAGCTTCCAGAACACCGGAGAGGGACCAGAGGGGAGGCCCAGGGGCCCCACACGCCATGGCGGCGCGGCCACAGGGGGGGCGCGCCCCCCTACTGTGTGAGTCCCCCGTGGCCCTTCCGACTCCGCCTCTTCGCCTATTTAAGCCTCCCTGACCTAAATCTTCGATACGGAAAAGCCACGGTACGAGAAACCTTCCACAGCCGCCGCCATCGTGGAGCCAAGATCTGGGGGACAGGAGTCTCTGTTCCGGCACGCCGCCGGGATGGGGAAGTGCCCCCGGAAGGCCTCTCCATCGACACCACCGCCATCTTCATCAACGCTGTTGTCTCCCATGAGGAGGGAGTAGTTCTCCCCCGAGGCTAAGGGCTGTACCGGTAGCTATGTGGTTAATCTCTCTCCCATGTACTTCAATACAATGATCTCATGAGCTGCCTTACATGATTGAGATCCATATGATGAGCTTGTAATCTAGATGTCGTTATGCTATTCAAGTGGATTTTACTTATGTGATCTCCGGAGACTCCTTGTCCCACGTGTGTAAAAGTGACAGTGTGTGCACCGTGTGGGTCTCTTAGGCTATATTTCACAGAATACTTATTCACTGAGTTATGATTTGAGTTGGATGTCTCTATGTCACTGTGATGTGTTAGTACCTCCTATGAATGCTCACAGTGACAGCGTGGGGTGTTTATTAGTACTTGGGAATACATCTTTAAGGTTTGCCTACATGATGAATTAGTGTTCGTTATCTTGCCAAAGAGTAATTCAGAGTAGCATAGTGAAGTGCTTATTTATGTTCCTTTATGATTGCAATGTGCTTTATATCACTATTAATCTATGTGTTACTCTAGTGATGTTATTAAAGTAGTCTATTCCTCCTCCATGATGTAATGGTGACAGTGTGTGCATCATGTAGTACTTGGCGTAGTTTATGATTGTGATCTCTTGTAGATTATGAAGTTAACTATTACTATGATAGTATTGATGTGATCTATTCTCCCTTTCATAGCTTGAAGGTGACAGTGTGCATGCTATGTTAGTACTCGGTATAATTGCAATGGTCTATCATGCACTCTAAGGTTATTTAAATATGAACATCGAATGTTGTGGAGCTTGTTAACTCCGGCATTGAGGTGCTCTTGTAGCCCTACACAATTAATGGTGTTCATCATCCAACAAGAGAGTGCAGAGTGGTTTTATTATGTGATCAATGTTGAGAGTGTCCACTAGTGAAAGTATGATCCCTAGGCCTTGTTTCCAAATACTGCAATCATCGCTTATTTACTCGTTTCTATCGCATCTTTACTTCTGCGCAGTATTACTACCATCAAGCTGCACGCCAGCAAGCTATTTTCACGGCGCCGTTACTCACTGCTCATATTCATTCATACCACTTGTATTTCACTATCTCTTCGCCGAACTAGTGCACCTATACATCCGACAAGTGTATTGGGTGTGTTGGGGACACAAGAGACTTCTTGTATCGTGATTGCGAGTTGCTTGAGAGGGATATCTTTGACCTCTTCCTCCCCGAGTTCGATAAACCTTGGGTGATTCACTTAAGGGAAACTTGCTCGTCGTTCTACAAACCTCTCGCTCTTGGAGGCCCAACGTTGTCTACAGGAAAAGAAGTGTGAGTAGACATCAAGCTATTTTCTGCGCCGTTCGTCGGGGAGGTAAGGTAAAAGGTATTCACATCCTCCGACTACTAAGCTATTTCCTAGCATCGTTGCCTGGTGTGTGAGTGCTCGAAGCTATTTCCTTTAGATCCTGCAATTGCATCTTTTTGTTTCTTGTTTTCACTAGTTAGGCATAATGGACAACAATGAGCTTTTCATTCTATTTCCGAGTTAAGACATGGATTGTTTGATGCGAAAATTAAAAAACCTATGGAACCTTATTTGCATGCTCGGTAGTAATATTAGTATGAACGCTTTGAACACCATTGTGGATAATGATATAGAAAGTTCTAAGCTTGGGGAAGCTTGGTTTTGATGAGCATGATATTTTTAGTCCCCCAAGCATTGAGGAGAAAATTTTCTTTGATGATACTTTGCCTCCTATTTATGATGATTATAATGATAGTGGTCTTCCGGTGCCGCCTACTATGGAGGATAAATTTAATTATGATTACAATATGCCTCCTATATTTGATGATAGCTACTTTGTTGAATTTGCTCCCACTACAATTAATAAGAATGACTATGCTTATGTTGGGAGTAGTAATAATTTTATGCATGAGACTCATGATAAGAATGTTTCATTTGATAGTTATATTGTTGAGTTTGTTCATGATGCTACTCGAAAATCATTATGAGAGAGGAAAATATGGTTGTAGAAGTTTTCATGTTACTAAAACACCTCTCTATATGCTGAAAATCTTGAAGTTGCGCTTGTCTAGTTTTCCTATGCTTGTTGCATTATGCCTACATGACTTGTTTATTTACAAGATTCCTTTTCATAGGAAGTGGGTTAGGCTTTAATTTGTTTTGAATTTGCTTCTTGATGCTCTCTTTTGCTTCAACTACTATTTCTTGGGAGTGCATCATTAAAACTGCTGAGCCCATCTTAATGGCTATAAAGAAAGCACTTCTTGGGAGATAACCCATGTTTTTATTTTACTACAGCAATTTTGTTTTATATTTGAGTCTTGGAAGTTGTTACTACTGTAGCAACCTCTCCTTATCTTTATTTTATTGCATTGTTGTGTGATACGTCTCCGACGTATCGATAATTTCTTATGTTCCATGCCACATTATTGATGATATCTACATGTTTTATACATATTATATGTCGTATTTATGCATTTTCCGGCACTAACCTTTTAACGAGATGCCGAAGAGCCGATTCTTCGTTTTACTGCTGTTTTTGGTTTCGAAATCCTAGTAAGGAAATATTCTCGGAATTGGACGAAATCAACGCCCGGGGTCCTATTTTTGCACGAAGCTTCCGGAAGACCGAGGGATAGACGAAGTGGGGCCACGAGGCGCCGCCACAACAGGGGCGGCGCGGCACGGGCCTTGGCCGCGCGGCCCCGGCGTGTGGGGCCCTCGTGTGGCCCCACGACCTGCCCTTCCGCCTACATATAGCCTCCGTCGCGAAACCCCCGGTCACCGAGAGCCACGATACGGAAAACCTTCCGGAGACGCCGCCGCCGCCAATCCCATCTCGGGGGATTCGAGAGATCGCCTCCGGCACCCTGCCGGAGAGGGGAATCATCTCCCGGAGGACTCTTCACCGCCATGGTCGCCTCCGGAGTGATGAGTGAGTAGTTCACCCCTGGACTATGGGTCCATAGCGGTAGCTAGATGGTCGTCTTCTCCTCATGTGCTTCATTGTCGGATCTTGTGAGCTGCCTAACATGATCAAGATCATCTATCCGTAATGCTATATGTTGTGTTTGTCGGGATCCGATGGATAGAGAATACTATGTTATGTTGATTATCAATCTATTACCTATGTGTTGTTTATGATCTTGCATACTCTCCGTTATTAGTAGAGGCTCGGCCAAGTTTTTGCTCTTAACTCCAAGAGGGGGTATTTATGCTCGATAGTGGGTTCATGCCTCCATTAAATCCGGGACAGGTGACAGTAAAGTTCTAAGGTTGTGGATGTGTTGTTGCCACTAGGGATAAAACATTGATGCTATGTCCGAGGATGTAGTTGTTGATTACATTACGCACCATACTTAATGCAATTGTCTGTTGTTTGCAACTTAATACTGGAAGGGGTTCGGATGATAACCTGAAGGTGGACTTTTTAGGCATAGATGCATGCTAGATAGTGATACGTCTCCGACGTATCGATAATTTCTTATGTTCCATGCCACATTACTGATGATATCTACATGTTATATGCACATTTTATGTCATATTTATGCGTTTTCTGGAACTAACCTATTGACGAGATGCCGAAAGGCCGCTTGTTGTTTTCTACTCGTTTTTGGTTTCAGAAATCCTAGTAAGGAAATATTCTCGGAATCGGACGAAATCAACGCCCAGCATCCTATTTTTCCACGAAGCTTCCAGAACACCCGAGAGCCGCCAGAGGAGGGCCCTGTGGGCCCCAGACGATAGCCCGGCGCGGCCAAGGGGGGGCCCGCGCCCCCCTGTTGTGTCACCGCCTCGTCGCCCCTCCGACTCCGCCTCTTCGCCTATTTAAAGGTCCCTGACCTAAAACCTCGATACGGAAAAACCACGGTACGAGAAACCTTCCAGAGCCGCCGCCATCGCGAAGCCAAGATCTGGGGGACAGGAGTCTCTGTTCCGGCACACCGCCGGGACGGGGAAGTGCCCCGGAAGGCTCCTCCATCGACACCACCGCCATCTCCATCAACGTTGCTTGTCTCCCATGAGGAGGGAGTAGTTCTCCATCGAGGCTCGGGGCTGTACCGGTAGCTATGTGGTTAATCTCTCTCCTATGTACTTCAATACAATGATCTCATGAGCTGCTTTACATGATTGAGATCCATATGATGAGCTTTGTATCGCTATTAGTTGTGTGCTACTCATGTGATGTTATTAAAGTAGTCTATTCCTCCTGCATGGTGTAAAGGTGACTAGTGTGTGCACCGTGTGGTTCTTGTCGTAGGCTATGATCATGATCTCTTGTAGATTGTGGAGTTAATTATCATTATGATAGTATTGATGTGATCTATTCCTCCTTCATAGTGTAATGTGGACAGAGTGTGTGCGCTATGTTAGTTCTTGGTTTATTTTGCAATGATCTATTATGCTCTAAGGTTATTTAAATATGAACATCGAATGTTGTGGAGCTTGTTAACTCCGGCATTGAGGTGCTCTTGTAGCCCTACACAACGACTGGTGTTTGTCATCCAACAAAAGAGTGTATGTAGCACATATGAGAAAGAGTTATTTATTATGCGATCAATGTTGAGAGTGTCCACTAGTGAAAGTATGATCCCTAGGCCTTGTTCCTAAATACTACTATCGCTGCTTGTTTACTGTTTTACTATGTTTCTACTGCCTGCAATATTACCACCATCAACTACATGCCAGCAAGCACTTTTCTGGCGCCGTTACTACTGCTCATATATATTCATACCACCTGTATTTCACTATCTCTTCGCCGAACTAGTGCACCTATTAGGTGTGTTGGGGACACAAGAGACTTCTTGCTTTGTGGTTGTAGGGTTGCATGAGAGGGGTATCTTTGACCTCTTCCTCCCCGAGTTCGATAAACCTTGGGTGATCCACTTAAGGAAACTTGCCGCTGTTCTACAAACCTCCGCTCTTGGAGGCCCAACACCGTCTACAAGAATAGAAGCACCCGTAGACATCAAGCTATTTTACCGGCGCTCGTTGCGGTGAGGAAAGGTAAAAGGTACTCACACTCGGATCTCGGCTACTAAGCTATTTTCGCCGTTGTAAGTACTCGAAGCTATTTCCTTTAGATCCCGCAATTGCATCTTTTTGTTTCTTGTTTACACTAGTTAGGCATAATGGACAACAATGAGCTTCTTATTCTATTTCCTGATTTAAGACATGGATGGTTTGATGCGAAAATTAAAAAACCTATGGAACCTTATTTGCATGCTGGTAGTAATATTAGTATGAACGCTTTGAACACCATTGTTGATAATGATATGGAAAATGCTAAGCTTGGGGAAGTTGGTTTTCATGATCCTTTTAGTCCCCCAAGCATTGAGGAGAAAATTTTCTTTGATGATACTTTGCCTCCTATTTATGATGATTATAATGATATTGGTCTTTTAGTACCGCATGTTATGGAGGATAAATTTGATTATGATTACAATATGCCTCCTATATTTGATGATGAAAATAATAATGATAGCTACTTTGTTGAATTTGCTCCCACTACAACTAATAAAATTGATTATGCCTATGTGGAGAGTAATAATTTTATGCATGAGACTCATGATAAGAATGCTTTATGTGATAGTTATATTGTTGAGTTTGCTCATGATGCTACTGAAAGTTATTATTAGAGAGGAAAATATGGTTGTAGAAGTTTTCATGTTACCAAAATGCCTCTCTATATGCTGAAATTTTTGAAGTTACACTTGTTTTATCTTTCTATGCTTGTTGCATCATGCTTCATGAATTTGTTTATTTACAAGATTCCTTTTCATAGGAAGCATGTTAGACTTAAATTTGTTTTGAATTTGCCTCTTGATGCTCTCTTTTGCTTCAAATACTATTTCTTGCGAGTGCATCATTAAAACTGCTGAGCCCATCTTAACGGCTATAAAGAAAGAACTTCTTGGGAGATAACCCATGTGTTATTTTGCTACAGTACTTTGTTTTATATTTGTGTCTTGGAAGTTGTTTACTACTGTAGCAACCTCTCCTTATCTTATTTTATTGCATTTGTTGTGCCAAGTAAAGTCTTTGATAGTAAAGTCAATACTAGATTTGGATTAATGCGCAGAAACAGATTTCTTGCTGTCATGAATCTGGGCCTAATTCTCTGTAGGTAACTCAGAAAATTATGCCAATTTACGTGAGTGATCCTCAGATATGTACGCAACTTTCATTCAATTTGAGCATTTTCATCTGAGCAAGTATGGTGCCTCAATAAAATTCATCTTTACGGACTGTTCTGTTTTGACAGATTCTACCTTTTATTTCGCATTGCCTGTTTTGCTATGTTGGATGGATTTCTTTGTTTCATTAATGTCCAGTAGCTTTGTGCAATGTCCAGAAGTGTTAAGAATGATTGTGTCACCTCTGAACATGTGAATTTTTGATTATGCACTAACCCTCTAATGAGTTTGTTTCGAGTTTGGTGTGAAGGAAGTTTTCAAGGGTCAAGAGAGGAGGATGATATACTACGATCAAGAAGAGTGATAAGTCTAAGCTTGGGGATGCCCCGGTGGTTCACCCCTGCATATTTCAAGAAGACTCAAGCATCTAAGCTTGGGGATGCCCAAGGCATCCCCTTCTTCATCGACAAATTATCAGGTTCCTTCTCTTGAAACTATATTTTTATTCGGTCACATCTTATGTAATTTACTTGGAGCGTCCGTATGTTCTTGTTTTTGTTTTTGTTTGAATAAATGCTTGTGTGGGAGAGAGACACGCTCCGCTGGTTCGTATGAACACATGTGTTCTTAGCTTTTAATGTTCATGGCGAAGGTTGAAACTGCTTCGTTAATTGTTATATGGTTGGAAACGGAAAATGCTACATGTAGTAATTGGTATGATGTCTTGAATAACTTGATACTTGGCAATTGTTGTGCTCATATAGATCATGTTTAAGCTCTTGCATCATGTACTTTGTACCTATTAATGAAGAACTACATAGAGCTTGTTAAAATTTGGTTTGCATGATTGGTCTCTAGAGTCTAGATATTTTCCGGTTAAGGTGTTTGAACAACAAGGAGACGATGTAAAGTCTTATAATACTTACAATATATTCATATGTGAGTCTTGCTGCACCGTTTTATACTTGAGTTTGCTTCAAACAACCTTGCTAGCCTAGCCTTGTATTGAGAGGAATTCTTCTCGTGCATCCAAATCCTTGAGCCAAAAAACATGCCATTTGTGTCCACCATACCTACCTACTACATGGTATTTCTCTGCCATTCCAAAGTACATTACTTGAGTGCTACCTTTAAAATTCTATCCTTTGTCTTTGCAATATATAGCTCATGGGAAAAATAGCCTTAAAATCTATTGTGGTGAAGAATACGTAGCTATGTATCTTATTTCTTAATAAGTTGCTTGTTGAGCGGTAACCATGTTTCTGGGGACGCCATCAACTTTTACTTTTGTTGAATATCATGTGAGTTGCTATGCATGTTCGTCTTGTCTGAAGTAAGGGCGATTTTCATGATAAATGGTTAGAGTATGCATATTGTTAGAGAAGAACATTGGGCCGTGATACGTCTCAAACGTATCTATAATTTCTTATGTTCCATGCTACTTTTATGATGATACTCACATGTTTTATACACATTATATGTCATTATTATGCGTTTGCCGGAACTAACCTATTGACGAGATGCCGAAGGGCCAGCTTGTTGTTTTCTGCTGTTTTTGGTTTAGAAATCCTAGTAAGGAAATATTCTCGGAATCGGACGAAATCAACGCCCAGCATCCTATTTTTCCACGAAGCTTCCAGAACACCCGAGAGCCACCAGAGGGGAGCCCTGGTGGGCCCAGATGATAGGGCGGCGCGACCAGGCTAGGGCCCGCGCCCCCTATTGTGTGGCGCCCCCGTCAGCCTTCCGACTCCGCCTCTTCGCCTATTTAAAGGTCCCTGACCTAAAACCTCGAGACGGAAAAGCCACGGTACGAGAAACCTTCCAGAGCCGCCGCCATCGCGAAGCCAAGATCTGGGGGACATGAGTCTCCGTTCCGGCACGCCGCGGGACGGGGAAGTGCCCCGGAAGGCATCTCCATCGACACCACCACCATCTTCATCAACGCTGCTGTCTCCCATGAGGAGGGAGTAGTTCTCCATCGAGGCTAAGGGCTGTACCGGTAGCTATGTGGTTAATCTCTCTCCTATGTACTTCAATACAATGATCTCATGAGCTGCCTTACATGATTGAGATTCATATGAGTTTTGTATCACTATTCATCTATGTGTTACTCTAGTGATGTTATTAAAGTACTCTATTCCTCCTCCACGGTGTAATGGTGACAGTGTGTGCATCGTGTAGTACTTGGCATAGGTTATGATTGTGATCTCTTGTAGATTATGAAGTTAACTATTGCTATGATAGTATTGATGTGATCTATTCCTCCTTCATAGTGTGACGGTGACAGTGTGCATGCTATGTTAGTACTTGGTGTAATTGCAATGATCTATCATACACTCTAAGGTTATTTAAATATGAACATTGAATGTTGTGGAGCTTGTTAACTCCGGCATTGAGGTGCTCTTGTAGCCCTACGCAATTAGTGGTGTTCATCATCCAACAAAAGAGTGTAGAGTGGTTTTATTATGTGATCAATGTTGAGAGTGTCCACTAGTGAAAGTATGATCCCTAGGCCTTGTTTCTAAGCATCGAAACTCCGTTTATTTACTGTTCTGTTGCATGTTTACTCGCTGCCATATTTTATTCAGATTGCTATTACCACTCATATACATCCATATTACTTGTATTTCACCATCTCTTCGCCGAACTAGTGCACCTATAGATCTGACAAGTGTATTAGGTGTGTTGGGGACACAAGAGACTTCTTGTATCGTGATTGCAGGGTTGCTTGAGAGGGATATCTTTGACCTCGTCCTCCCTGAGTTCGATAAACCTTGGGTGATCCACTTAAGGGAAACTTGCTCGCTGTTCTACAAACCTCTGCTCTTGGAGGCCCAACACTGTCTACAAGAATAGAAGCACCCGTAGACATCAGACCGCTAACTAAAGCCATGATTCATGGTGGAAGTTTCAGTTTGGACAATCAATCCTCAATCTCTTATGAGAATATTATCTTTTGTTGAATGCTTATGCATTAAAGAGGAGTCCATTATTTGTTGTCTATGTTGTCCCGGTATGGATGTCTAAGTTGAGAATAATCAAAAGCGAGAAATCCAATGCGAGCTTTCTCCTTAGACCTTTGTACAGGCGGCATACAGGTACCCCTTTGTGACACTTGGTTGAAACATATGTTATGCTGTTCTACAAACCTCTGCTCTTGGAGGCCCAACACTGTCTACAAGAATAGAAGCACCCGTAGACATCAAGCACTTTTCTGGCGCCGTTTCCGGGGAGGAAAGGTAAAAAGCACTCATACTCCGGTCCCAGGTAACTAAGTACTTTTCTGGTGCCATTGTGTGAGTGTTCGAAGCTATTTCCTTTAGATCCTGCAATTGCATCTTTTTGTTTCTTGTTTACACTAGTTTGGCATAATGGAAAACATCTGTGAGCTTTTTGTACTATTTCCTGAGTCAAGACAGGAATGGTTTAATGCGAAAATTAAAAAACCTATGGAACCTTATTTGCATGCTAGTAGCAATGATATTAGTATGAACGCTTTGAACACCATTGTTGCTAATGATATAGAAAATTCTAAGATTGGGGAGGTCGGTTTTGATGAAAATGATCTCTTTAGCCCTCCGGGTATTGAGGAGAAAGTTTATGTTGATTATGATATGCCTCCCATATATGATGATTATAATGATAGTGGTCTTTTGGTGCCGCCTACTATGGAGAGTAAATTTTATTATGATTATACTATGCCTCCTACACTTGATGAGAATGATAGCTACTTTGTTGAATTTGCCCCCACTATTACTAATAAAATTGATTATGCTTATGTTGGGAGTAGTAATAATTTTATGCATGAGACTCATGATAAGAATGCTTTGTGTGATAGTTATATTGTTGAGTTTGCTCATGATGCTACTGAAAGTTATTATGAGAGAGGAAAATATGGTTGTAAAAATTTTCATGTTACTAAAACACCTCTCTTCTGCTTTGAAAATCTTGAAGCTGCACTTGTTTTATCTTTCTATGCTTGTTGCATTATGCTTCATGAATTTGTTTATTTACAAGATTCCTTTTTATAGGAAGTGGGTTAGACTTAAAAGTGTTTCATACTTGCCTTTTGATGCTCTCTTTTGCTTCAACTCTTATTTCTTATGAGTGCATCATTAAAACTGCTGAGCCCATCTTAATGGCTATAAAGAAAGCACTTCTTGGGAGATAACCCATGTGTTTATTTTACTACAGTACTTTTGTTTTATATTTGTGTCTTGGAAGTTGTTAATACTGTAGCAACCTCTCCTTATCTTTATTTTATTGCATTGTTGTGCCAAGTAAAGTCTTTGATACTAAGGTTCATACTAGATTTGGATTACTGCGGAGAAACAGATTTCTTGCTGTCACGAATTTGGGAAGTGTTCTCTGTAGGTAACTCGGAAAAATCTGCCAATTTACGTGCATGATCCTCAGATATGTACGCAACTTTCATTCAATTTGATCATTTTCATCGGAGCAAGTCTGGTGCCTCTTTAAAATTCGTCTTTACGGACTGTTCTGTTTTGACAGATTCTGCCTTTTATTTCGCATTGCCTGTTTTGCTATGTTGGATGGATTTCTTTGTTCCATTAACGTCCAGTAGGTTTGTGCAATGTCCAGAAGTGTTAAGAATGATTGTGTCACCTATGAACATGTGAATTTTTGATTATGCACTAACCCTCTAATGAGTTTGTTTTGAGTTTGGTGTGGAGGAAGTTTTCAAGGGTCAAGAGAGGAGGATGATACACTATGATCAAGAAGAGTGAAGAGTCTAAGCTTGGAGATGCCCCCGTGGTTCATCCCTGCATATTTCAAGAAGACTCAAGCATCTAAGCTTGGGGATGCCTTGGGCATCCCCTTCTTCATCGACAACTTATCAGGTCACCTCTAGTGAAACTATATTTTTATTCCGTCACATCTTATGTGCTTTACTTGGAGCGTCTGTGTGCTTTTATTTTTGTTTTGTTATTTTCATTCTCTGAATAAATTCATGCTTATGTGGGAGAGAGACACGCTCCACTGTTGCATATGAACACATGTGTTCTTCGCTTTATCTTTAATGTTCATGGCGAAGGTTGAAACTGCTTCATTCATTGTTATATGGTTGGAAACAGAAAATGCTGCATGTGGTAATTGGTATAATGTCTTGAATAATTTGATACTTGGCAATTGTTGTGCTCATATAGATCATGTTTAAGCTCTTGCATCATGTACTTTGTACCCATTAATGAAGAACTACATAGAGCTTGTTAAAATCTGGTTTGCATGATTGGTCTCTCTAGAGTCTAGATATTTTCTGGTTAAGGTGTTTGAACAACAAGGAGACGATGTAAAGTCTTATAATAGTTACAATATGTTCATATGTGAGCTTTGCTGCACCTTTTATACTTGAGTTTGCTTCAAACAACCTTGCTAGCCTAGCCTTGTATTGAGAGGAATTCTTCTCGTGCATCCAAATCCTTGAGCCAATAACTATGCCATTTGTGTCCACCATACCTACCTACCACATGGTATTTCTCTGCCATTCCAAGCAAATACTTCATGTGCTACCTTTAAACAATTCAAAAGCTTTTATCTCTTATTTGTGTCAATGTTTTATAGCTCATGAGGAAGTATGTGGTGTTTTATCTTTCGATCTTTTCATTTACTTTTGACAGACTTTCATAATGGACTAGTGGCTTCATCCGCTTATCCAATAATTTTGCAAAAAGAGATGGCAATGGGGTTCCCAGCCCCAATTAATCAACCTTCATTAATAATTCTCTTCACATGTTTTGCTCTGATTCATCAGTAAGCAACTTAATTTTGCAAATAGACACTCCTTCATGGTATGTGAATGTTGGAAGGCACCCGAGGATTCGGTTAGCCATGGCTTGTGTAAGCCAAAGGTTGGGAGGAGTGTCAACCATAAATAAAACTAAGATACATGTGTAAACAAAAGAGAAGAGGGATGATCTACCTTGTTTGGTAGAGATAACGTCCTTCATGGGAGCCGCTCTTTGAAAGTCCGTTTGGCAAGGGGGTTAGAGTGCCCACTACCATTCATTGACAACAACAAACACCTCTCAAAACTTTACTTTTATGCTCTCTATATGATTTCAAAACTTAAAAAGCTCTAGCACATGATTTAATCCCTGCTTCCCTCTGTGAAGGGCCTATCTTTTACTTTATTGTTGAGTCAGTTTGCCTATTCTTTCTATCTTAGAAGCAAACACTTGTATCAACTGTGTGCATTGATTCTTATGTGTTTACTTATTGCACTTGTTATATTGCTTTGTGTTGACAATTATCCATGAGATAAATATGTTGAAGTTGAAAGCAACCGCTGAAACTTATATCTTCCTTTGTGTTGCTTCAATACCTTTACTTCGAATTTATTGCTTTATGAGTAACTCTTATGCAAGTCTTATTGATGCTTGTCTTGAAAGTATTATTCATGAAATGTCTTTGTTATATGATTCATTTGTTTACTCATTATCTTCATCATTGCTTCGAATCGCTGCATTCATCTCATATGCTTTACAATAGTATGATCAAGATTATGATAGCATGTCACTTCGAAATTATCTTTGTTATCGTTTACCTACTCGAGGGCGAGTAGGAACTAAGCTTAGGGATGCTTGATACGTCTCAAACGTATCTATAATTTCTTATGTTCCATGCTACTTTTATGATGATACTCACATGTTTTATACACATTATATGTCATTATTATGCGTTTTCCGGAACTAACCTATTGACGAGATGCCGAAGGGCCGGTTGTTGTTTTCTGCTGTTTTTGGTTTCGAGAAATCCTAGTAAGGAAATATTCTCGGAATCGGACGAAATCAACGCCCGGCATCCTATTTTTCCACGAAGCTTCCAGAACACCCGAGAGCCACCGGAGGAGCCACTGGTGGGCCCGGATGATAGGGCGGCGTGGCCGGGCTAGGGCCGCGCCCCCTATTGTGTGGCGCCCCGTCAGCCTTCCGACTCCGCCTCTTCGCCTATTTAAAGGTCCCGACCTAAAACCTCGAGACGGAAAAGCCACGGTACGAGAAACCTTCCCGAGCCGCCGCCATCGCGAAGCCAAGATGCGGGGGACGGGAGTCTCCGTTCCGGCACGCCGCCGGGATGGGGAAGTGCCCCGGAAGGCATCTCCATCGACACCACCACCATCTTCATCAACGCTCGCTGTCTCCCATGAGGAGGAGTAGTTCTCCATCGAGGCTAAGGGTCTGTACCGGTAGCTATGTGGTTAATCTCTCTCCTATGTACTTCAATACAATGATCTCATGAGTTGCCTTACATGATTGAGATTCATATGAGTTTTGTATCACTATTCATCTATGTGTTACTCTAGTGATGTTATTAAAGTACTCTATTCCTCCTCCACGGTGTAATGGTGACAGTGTGTGCATCGTGTAGTACTTGGCGTAGGTTATGATTGTGATCTCTTGTATATTATGAAGTTAACTATTGCTATGATAGTATTGATGTGATCTATTCCTCCTTCATAGTGTGACGGTGACAGTGTGCATGCTATGTTAGTACTTGGTGTAATTGCAATGATCTATCATGCACTCTAAGGTTATTTAAATATGAACATTGAATGTTGTGGAGCTTGTTAACTCCGGCATTGAGGTGCTCTTGTAGCCCTACGCAATTAGTGGTGTTCATCATCCAACAAAAGAGTGTAGAGTGGTTTTATTATGTGATCAATGTTGAGAGTGTCCACTAGTGAAAGTATGATCCCTAGGCCTTGTTTCTAAGCATCGAAACTCCGTTTATTTACTTGTTACGTTGCATGTTTACTCGCTGACATATTTTATTCAGATTGCTATTACCACTCATATACATCCATATTACTTGTATTTCACCATCTCTTCGCCGAACTAGTGCACCTATAGATCTGACAAGTGTATTAGGTGTGTTGGGGACACAAGAGACTTCTTGTATCGTGATTGCAGGGTTGCTTGAGAGGGATATCTTTGACCTCTTCCTCCCTGAGTTCGATAAACCTTGGGTGATCCACTTAAGGGAAACTTGCTGCTGTTCTACAAACCTCTGCTCTTGGAGGCCCAACACTGTCTACAAGAATAGAAGCACCCGTAGACATCAGACCGCTAACTAAAGCCATGATTCATGGTGGAAGTTTCAGTTTGGACAATCAATCCTCAATCTCTTATGAGAATATTATCTGTTGTTGAATGCTTATGCATTAAAGAGGAGTCCATTATTTGTTGTCTATGTTGTCCCGGTATGGATGTCTAAGTTGAGAATAATCAAAATCGAGAAATCCAATGCGAGCTTTCTCCTTAGACCTTTGTACAGGCGGCATACAGGTACCCCTTTGTGACACTTGGTTGAAACATATGTTATGCAATGATAATCCGTGTTAATCCAAGCTAATTAGGACAAGGTGCGAGCACTATTGGTATACTATGCATGAGGCTTGCAACTTATGGGATATCTTATACATAACACATATGCTTTATTACTACCGTTGACAAAATTGTTTCTTGTTTTCAAAATGAAAAGCTCTAGCACAAAAATAGTAATCCATGTTTCCCTCTGCGAAGGGCCATTCTTCTACTTTATGTTGAGTCAGTTTACCTACTTCTTTCTATCTTAGAAGCAAACACTTGTGTCAACTATGTGCATTGATTCTTACATGTTTACTTATTGCACTTGTTATATTGCTTTATGTTGACAACTATCCATGAGATATACATGTTACAAGTTGAAAGCAACTGCTGAAACTTATATCTTCCTTTGTGTTGCTTCAATGCCTTTACTTTGAATTTATTGCTTTATGAGTTAACTCTTATGCAAGTCTTATTGATGCCTGTCTTGAAGTACTATTCATGAAAAGTCTTTGTTATATGGTTCAGTTGTTTACTCATTGTCTTTACCATTGCTTTGAATCACTGCATTCATCTCATATGCTTTACAATAGTATTGATCAAGATTATGATAGCATGTCACTTAAGAAATTATCTTTGTTATCGTTTACCTACTCGAGGGCGAGTAGGAACTAAGCTTGGGGATGCTTGATACGTCCCAAACGTATCTATAATTTCTTATGTTCCATGCTACTTTTATGATGATACTCACATGTTTTATACACATTATATGTCATTATTATGCATTTTCCGGAACTAACCTATTAACGAGATGCCGAAGTGCCAGTTCCTGTTTTCTGCTGTTTTTGGTTTCATAAATCCTAGTAAGGAAATATTCTCGGAATTGGACGAAATCAACGCTCAGCATCTTATAATTCCACGAAGCTTCCAGAACACCGGAAAGGGACCAGAGGGGAGGCCGAGGGGCCCCACACGCCATGGCGGCGCGGCCACAGGGGGGGCGCGCCCCCCTACTGTGTGAGTCCCCCGTGGCCCTTCCGGCTCCGCCTCTTCGCCTATTTAAGCTTCCCTGACCTAAATCTTCGATACGGAAAAGCCACGGTACGAGAAACCTTCCAGAGCCGCCGCCATCGCGAAGCCAAGATCTGGGGGACAGGAGTCTCTGTTCCGGCACGCCGTCGGGACGGGGAAGTGCCCCGGAAGGCCTCTCCATCGACACCACCGCCATCTTCATCAACGCTGTTGTCTCCCATGAGGAGGGAGTAGTTCTCCCCGAGGCTAAGGGCTGTACCGGTAGCTATGTGGTTAATCTCTCTCCCATGTACTTCAATACAATGATCTCATGAGCTGCCTTACATGATTGAGATCCATATGATGAGCTTGTAATCTAGATGTCGTTATGCTATTCAAGTGGATTTTACTTATGTGATATCCGGAGACTCCTTGTCCCACGTGTGTAAAGGTGACAGTGTGTGCACCGTGTGGGTCTCTTAGGCTATATTTCACAGAATACTTATTCAACTGAGTTATGATTTGAGTTGGATGTCTCTATGAAATTGTGGTGTGTTAGTACTTCCTATGAATGCTCACAGTGACAGCGTGGGGTGTTTATTAGTACTTGGGAATACATCTTTAAGATTTGCCTACATGATGAATTAGTGTTCGTTATCTTGCCAAAGAGTAATTCAGAGTAGCATAGTGAAGTGCTTATTTATATTCCTTTATGATTGCAATGTGCTTTATATCACTATTAATCTATGTGCTACTCTAGTGATGTTATTAAAGTAGTCCATTCCTCCTCCATGATGTAATGGTGACAGTGTGTGCATCATGTAGTACTTGGCGTTGTTTATGATTGTGATCTCTTGTAGATTATGAAGTTAACTATTACTATGATAGTATTGATGTGATCTATTCCCCCTTTCATAGCTTGATGGTGACAGTGTGCATGCTATGTTAGTACTCGGTATAATTGCAATGGTCTATCATGCACTCTAAGGTTATTTAAATATGAACATCGAATGTTGTGGAGCTTGTTAACTCCGGCATTGAGGTGCTCTTGTAGCCCTACACAATTAATGGTGTTCATCATCCAACAAGAGAGTGTAGAATGGTTTTATTATGTGATCAATGTTGAGAGTGTCCACTAGTGAAAGTATGATCCCTAGGCCTTGTTTCCAAATACTGCAATCATCGCTTATTTACTTCCTACAATATTACTACCATCAACTGCACGCCAGCAAGCTATTTTTACGGCGCCGTTACTACTGCTCATATTCATTCATACCACTTGTATTTCACTATCTCTTCGCCGAACTAGTGCACCTATACATGCGACAAGTGTATTGGGTGTGTTGGGGACACAAGAGACTTCTTGTATCGTGATTGCGGGGTTGCTTGAGAGGGATATCTTTGACCTCTTCCTCCCCGAGTTCGATAAACCTTGGGTGATTCACTTAAGGGAAACTTGCTGCTGTTCTACAAACCTCTGCTCTTGGAGGCCCAACACTGTCTACAGGAAAAGAAGTGTGAGTAGACATCACTCCGCCGTGGCTGGAAACGACGACCCTGGTCCGGCGCCGAACACCGAAGGGAGATGCGCGTTGCCAGATCTGGGTCGCCGCAGCCCCCGCCGGTGCGAAAATTGTGG
>NC_061510.1:398219028-398392454 GCF_022539505.1 Lolium rigidum | reverse complement strand
AGGGGGTTCGGATGATAACCTCGAAGGTGGACTTTTTAGGCATAGATGCAAGCTTGGATGGCGGTCTCATGTACTTTTGTCGTAATGCCCAACTAAATCTCACTATACTCATCATGATATGTATGTGCATTGTCATGCTCTCTTTATTTGTCAATTGCCCAACTCAGTACTCTGTTCACCCAACATGTCGTTTCGTCTTATGGGAGAGAGACACCTCTAGTGAACTGTAGACCCCGGTCCAATTCTCTTTAACGGGGGCCACAATCTACCGTAATACTTGTTTTAATGCTTTCCTCGTTAGAAACAACTACCCTCCACACAATACGGTTAATCCTTTGTTACAGTGTCAGGTGAGATTGACAACTCTCATCAAGCTTGCTGGGGCAAAGTATTTTGGTTGTGTCAGGCAGTGTCTGACGTTGGCGCGGAATCTCTTCGGTGTTGCGCCGCACTAGCATCTCGCCGCCATCAACCTTCAATGTGTTTCTTGACTCCTGCATCAGTCCGGATTAACCTTTGGTTTTACCGAGAGAACCATATTGTGCGCATTCAAGCAACTCCTCTCCTTGGGGTTCCTAAATCTGACGCAGTGCTCAACGTAAAAGACAACATACCAACCAGTCAAACATCAAGTTAAATTTCTCGTATACTGCTGTTTTTGAGATCAAGCATTACCAAGGGAGCCCCACTTAATCTCTTTTAATGTTTTTGTCTTTAAAGCTTAGTTTTATTACTACTTTGCTCTGCTGCACTAAATCAAAATACAAAAATAGTTGCTAGTTTTATTTCATTACATAATGGTTTGCTATATTGAAAACACAAAAAAATTAGGTTTACTTGTGGTAATAATGATCAGTTTGCTTTATTTAATGCTAAAATGGCCAACGCCGAAAATACTTTGTTGTGTGACTTCACAACCAAAATAATAATGATTTCTTATGCACAATTGTCGGATCACACTACAAATAGGAATTCTTTGAAATTAAACTCAAGTATCAATCTTGCTGTTAATCAATGCCTGGGAATTAGTTCTGCTGATGTTGCCTACCTGAAAGAATTTTGTTGAACTATGTAAATGTAAAATATGCAGATGCAGATGGTGATATTATTATTGAAATCAAAATTGTTCCTTTCATTAAGAGTGAAGAGCTAAAGATTGCAGAGTTGCTATCTCTACCTAAGAATAGTATTGACTCATGGACCAAATGCGTGGATGCTGCTTATTGGCAGATATTATCCCCCGCTAAAATTATATCTTTGAGGAGGCAGCATAAATGAATTCTAAACAATTGGATACTGTACGATGTTGCTCAAGCATGGGAAGAATAAGAAATCCTCGGTTGTAAACTGCCCAACCCATGGACTCACTTACTTGGACAGATCATCCAAACCTTCTACATGCAAAAGACTCGAATTCTTTCTTCATGAACCTGGCTGGATTCTGTCGCCTGGAGGTACCTTTAAGGTTCCATCACTCTTGGTGTGGAAGCAACAAAGCTTCTTGATAATAGTGACATGACTGGAACTCACTTGTACGGTACATCGGAAAGAGTCTTCATAGGTAAGAAGGTACATCAGTCAAGGAAACTCTTACTTGAGTGATACAAGATTGATGCTATTATGTCTCGCGAGCTTGGGTGAACAGATAGGCCTAATGTTGATTCCCAATGAATGTTCCGTAGTTCTATTGGTTGCTCAAGAAGAATATGTTGATGTGGACTTCTAATGAAAATAACAATCACAATGATTCTGAAAGCCATACCGCTTAATGGTAACTCTTATGGTAGATATGCTTCACCTAATGAAGAAAAGATGTTAGAAATTGAAAGATCCACCAAGAGTTTGCAATCACAATATGAGCAAAATGCAAATTGTTTACTTAAAATTATGAATGAGCAATCTACTATACAATTACAGGGAACAACTTGAAAATTCAACAGGGAAATCTCAAGCAAATCAAACTTGCTAGTGCCTAAACCTAATCCGCATACATGTCTCCAGATCACAATCTCTTTAATTAATAAAATGGCTGCTAAACCTATGGATTTAGATGATAAAATTACTACTACACTAAACAATCAAGTTAGAATTAATGAGAATATAAGATTAATGGCTGAACTGCTACATAGCGGATAGAGAAGAAAATTGAAAACAGCTAAAGATAAAGAATATAGCTAAAGTTTGGACTATTACCACCACTAGTAATGCTACTGCCAAGAGCAAGCACACCTACTCATACTAATAAAAGAATTGGTGTTGTTGCCGTTTCACTTCTAATGCAAAGCGCGAAAAATCGCCCGAAAACCGCGTGCAAAAAACCGCCGAACCGCTTCGTGATAAAGTCGTTGAATTTTTTTCTCAACATTAGGGATGATGATCCCATTGCTTTAGAGATTATAAAGGTTTGAATTTAGCGTATTCTGCCATCTCTGAAGTTATAAAGTTCTTGCAAAACTTGCTAAAGTCCTAATGCTAGTGTTATAAATTTGTTTTCTTTACCATCATATTACAAATGCCTTTACAAAGTTGAGAAAGAGAAACCAGAGCGTCAAGCCTCTATTCTAAAAAAAGCTAGAGGATGGTTGGGAGCCCATCATTAAAGATGAAGGTTAAAGATTTGAATGTGTCACTTTATGTGATCTTAAAAAGTATTTCTCGTTATGCCTAAGAAAATTTATAATATGCTTGAATTGCCACCGCCGAAAAAATTGTTATTTCATTTAATCTTGCTGATCATTCTACAAAGAAACCTTTGGGGCAGTTGAGACAAATTAAGCACACGAAGAATAACAATCTTGTCTTGATTTTGTTGTCTTGGATATTGAATGCAATGCATCTGGTCCCATTATATTGGGAAGACCTTTTCTTCAACCGTTGGTGCTATTATTGATATGAGGGAAGGTAATATAAACATCAATTTCTCAAGAAAGGTATCTTTTGAAATCGAAAGTTATGCCTAATAGGGATATTGAAAATAAAATTGTTACTACAGCAAATGCCATCCAAGTTAGAATTAATGAGAATATAAGATTAATGGCTGAACTGTGTGCTAGGTGGGATAGAGAACAAAATGAAAAACTAGCTAAAGAGAAAAATGTAGCTAAAGTTTGGACTATTACCACCACTAGCAATGCTAATGATTCACATGTTGCTGCACCTCCTACTATTAATGGTAAAATAATTGGTGTTGTCAATGCTTCTACCCCTAGTGCAAAGCGCGCAAAATTACTCGAAACCGCTAAAACCGCTGAAACTGCACTGTGATAAAACCGCTGAAATTTTTTCCAACCTTGAGGATGATAATCCCATTGCTTTAGATTGTAATGATTTAGATTTTGATGATTGCCACATCTCTGAAGTTATAAAGTTCTTACAAAAACTTGCTAAGAGTCCCAATGCTAGCGTCTGTAAACTTGGCTTTCACAAAACATATTACAAATGCTCTCATAAAAGCTAGAGAAGATAAACTAAAACTTGAAACTTCTATTCCTAGAAAGCTAGAGGATGGTTGGGAGCCCATCATTAAAATGAGGGTCAAAGATTTTGATTGTAATGCTTTATGTGATCTTGGTGCAAGTATTTCGTTATGCCTAAGAAAGTCTATGATATGCTTGACTTGCCACCATTGAAAAACTCGTTATCCGGATGTTAATCTCGCTGATAATGCTAAAAAGAAACCTTTGGGGAAAGTTGATAATGTGCATATTATGGTTAACAATAACCTTGTCCCCGTTGATTTTGTTGTCTTGGATATTGAATGCAATGCATCTTGCCCCATTATATTGGGAAGACCTTTTCTTCGAACCGTTGGTGCTACTATTGATATGAAGGAAGGTAATATTAAATATCAATTTCCTCTCAAGAAAGGTATGGAACACTTCCCTAGAAAGAGAATGAAGTTACCTTATGATTCTATTATTAGAACAAATTATGATGTTGATGCTTCGTCTCTTGATGTTACTTGATTTACACTTTCTCGCGCCTAGCTGAAAGGCGTTAAAGAAAAGCGCTTATGGGAGACAACCCATGTTTTTACTACAGTATTTTTGTTTTATATTTGAGTCTTGGAAGTTGTTTACTACTGTAGCAACCTCTTCTTATCTTAGTTTTGAGTTTTGTTGTGCCAAGTAAAGTCTTTGATAGTAAAGTAAGTACTAGATTTGGATTACTGCGCAGTCCCAGATTTCTTTGCTGTCACGAATCTGGGTCTACCTCCCTGTAGGTAGCTCAGAAAATTAAGCCAATTTACGTGCATGATCCTCAGATATATACGCAACTTTCATTCAATTTGGGCATTTTCATTTGAGCAAGTCTGGTGCCCTAATAAAATCCATCTTTACGGACTGTTCTGTTTTGACAGATTCTGCCTTTTTATTTCGCATTGCCTCTTTTGCTATGTTGGATGAATTTCTTTGATCCATTAATGTCCAGTAGCTTTATGCAATGTCCAGAAGTGTTAAGAATGATTGTGTCACCTCTGAACATGTTAATTTTTATTGTGCACTAACCCTCTAATGAGTTGTTTCGAGTTTGGTGTGGAGGAAGTTTTCAAGGATCAAGAGAGGAGTATGATGCAATATGATCAAGGAGAGTGAAAGCTCTAAGCTTGGGGATGCCCCGGTGGTTCACCCCTGCATATTTTAAGAAGACTCAAGCGTCTAAGCTTGGGGATGCCCAAGGCATCCCCTTCTTCATCGACAACATTATCGGGTTCCTCCCCGAAACTATATTTTTATTCCGTCACATCTTATGCACTTTGCTTGGAGCGTCGGTTTGTTTTTGTTTTTATTTTGTTTGAATAAAATGGATCCTAGCATTCACTTTGTGGGAGAGAGACACGCTCCGCTGTAGCATATGGACAAGTATGTCCTTAGGCTCTACTCATAGTATTCATGGCGAAGTTTCTTCTTCGTTAAATTGTTATATGGTTGGAATTGGAAAATGCTACATGTAGTAATTCTAAAATGTCTTGGATAATTTGATACTTGGCAATTGTTGTGCTCATGTTTAACCTCTTGCATCATATACTTTGCACCCATTAATGAAGAAACACTTAGAGCTTGCTAATTTGGTTTGCATATTTGGTTTCTCTAGAGTCTAGATAATATCTAGTATTGAGTTTTGAACAACAAGGAAGACGGTATGGAGTCTTATAATGTTTACAATATGTCTTTTATGTGAGTTTTGCTGCACCGTTCATCCTTGTGTTTGTTTCAAATAACCTTGCTAGCCTAAACCTTGTATCGAGAGGGAATACTTCTCATGCATCCAAAATCCTTGAGCCAACCACTATGCCATTTGTGTCCACCATACCTACCTACTACATGGTATTTATCCTCCATTCCAAAGTAAATTGCTTGAGTGCTACCTTTAAAATTCCATCATTCACCTTTGCAATATATAGCTCATGGGACAAATAGCTTAAAAACTATTGTGGTATTGAATATGTACTTATGCACTTTATCTCTTATTAAGTTGCTTGTTGTGCGATAACCATGCTTCGGGGACGCCATCAACTATTCTTTGTTGAATATCATGTGAGTTGCTATGCATGTCCGTCTTGTCCGAAGTAAGAGAGATCTACCACCTTAATGGTTGGAGCATGCATATTGTTAGAGAAGAACATTGGGCCGCTAACTAAAGCCATGATTCATGGTGGAAGTTTCAGTTTTGGACATATATCCTCAATCTCATATGAGAATAATAATTGTTGCCACATGCTTATGCATTAAAGAGGAGTCCATTATCTGTTGTCCATGTTGTCCCGGTATGGATGTCTAAGTTGAGAATAGTCAAAAGCGAGAAATCCAAAATGCGAGCTTTCTCCTTACACCTTTGTACAGGCGGCATGGAGGTACCCCATTGTGACACTTGGTTAAAACATGTGCATTGCAAAGATCCGGTAGTCCAAGCAAATTAGGACAAGGTGCGGGCACTATTAGTATATTATGCATGAGGCTTGCAACTTGTAAGATATAATTTACATAACTCATATGCTTTATTACTACCGTTGACAAAATTGTTTCATGTTTTCAAAATAAAAGCTCTAGCACAAATATAGCAATCGATGCTTTCCTCTTTGAAGGACCATTCTTTTTACTTTTATGTTGAGTCGGTTCACCTATCTCTCTCCACCTCAAGAAGCAAACACTTGTGTGAACTGTGCATTGATTCCTACATACTTGCATATTGCACTTGTTATATTACTCTATGTTGACAATTATCCATGAGATATAAATGTTACAAGTTGAAAGCAACCGCTGAAACTTAATCTTCCTTTGTGTTGCTTCAATACCTTTACTTTGATTTATTGCTTTATGAGTTAACTCTTATGCAAGACTTATTGATGCTTGTCTTGAAGTACTATTCATGAAAAGTCTTTGCTTTATGATTCACTTGTTTACTCATGTCATTACCATTGTTTTGATCGCTGCATTCATTACATATGTTTAGAAATAGTATGATCAAGGTTATGATGACATGTCACTTCAGAAATTATCTTTGTTATCGTTTTACCTGCTCGGGACGAGCAGAACTAAGCTTGGGGATGCTGATACGTCTCCGACGTATCGATAATTTCTTATGTTCCATGCCATATTATTGATGATACCTACATGTTTTATGCACACTTTATGTCATATTCGTGCATTTTCTGGAACTAACCTATTAACAAGATGCCGAAGAGCCGGTTGCTGTTTTCTGCTGTTTTTGGTTTCAGAAATCCTAGTAACGAAATATTCTCGGAATTGGACGAAATCAAGATCCAGGGTCCTATTTTGCCACGAACCTTCCAGAAGACCGAAAGGGATACGAAGTGGGGCGACGAGGCGCCGCCACCATAGGGCCGCGCGGCCAAGGGGGGCCCGCGCCGCCTATGGTGTGGGCCCCTCGTCGGCCCTCCGACTCTGCCCTTCCGCCTACTTAAAGCCTCCGTCGCGAAACCCCCGAGGCGAAAAACCACGATACGGAAAACCTTCCCGGAGACGCCGCCGCCGCCAATCCCATCTCGGGGGATTACTGGAGATCTCCTCCGGCACCCCGCCGGGAGAGGGGATTCATCTCCCGGAGGACTCTACACCGCCATGGTCGCCTCCGGAGTGATGAGTGAGTAGTTCATCCCTGGACTATGGGTCCATAGGAGTAGCTAGATGGTTGTCTTCTCCTCATTGTGCTTCATTGTTGGATCTTGTGAGCTGCCTAACATGATCAAGATCATCTATCTGTAATACTCTATGTTGTGTTTGTCGGGATCCGATGGATAGAGAATACCATGTTATGTTAATTATCAAG
Organism: Lolium rigidum; assembly: GCF_022539505.1. Lineage (NCBI taxonomy): Eukaryota > Viridiplantae > Streptophyta > Magnoliopsida > Poales > Poaceae > Lolium > Lolium rigidum. The sequence continues at coordinate 398,385,164 of NC_061510.1, read as the reverse complement.
TTATTGCATATGTGTTGTTTATGATCTTGCATGCTCTCCGTTATTAGTAGAGGCTCTGGCCAAGTTTTTGCTCTTAACTCCAAGAGGGAGTATTTATGCTCGATAGTGGGTTCATGCCCGCATTGACACCGGGACGATGACGAAAAGTTCTAAGGTTGTGTTGTGCTTGTTGCCACTAGGTATAAAACATTGGCGCTATGTCCGAGGATGTAGTTGTTGATTACATTACGCACCATACTTAATGCAATTGTACTGTTGCTTAGCAACTTAATGCCGGAGGGGTTCGGACGATAACTCTGAAGGTGGACTTTTTAGGCATAGATGCGGTTGGATGGCGGTCTATGTACTTTGTCGTAATGCCCAATTAAATCTCACTTGTACTTATCATGACATGTATGTGCATTGTTATGCCCTCTCTATTTGTCAATTGCCCGACTGTAATTTGTTCACCCAACATGCTTTTATCTTATGGGAGAGACACCTCTAGTGAGCTGTGGACCCCGGTCCATTCTTTAATGCTGAAATACAAATCTGCTGCAATACTTGTTTTTACTTTTTCTTGCAAACAATCATCTTCCACACAATACGGTTAATCCTTTGTTACGGCAAGCCGGTGAGATTGACAACCTCACTCGTTTCGTTGGGGCAAAGTACTTTGGTTGTGTTGTGCGGGTTCCACGTTGGCGCCGGAATCCACGGTGTTGCGCCGCACTACATCCCGCCGCCATCAACCTTCAACGTGCTTCTTGGCTCCTCCTGGTTCGATAAACCTTGGTTTCTTTTACGAGGGAAAACTTGCTGCTGTGCGCATCATACCTTCCTCTTGGGGTTCCCAACGAACGTGTGAGTTACACGCCATCAGTAGCATTATAAGATGACCCCTCACATTAATATCAAGATAATAAATGTTCTTCCCTCGTATGCACCGTTGCTACAGTTCGTCGTTTTGAAGCATCTCGTGATGATCGGATGTGATAGATTCTACGATTCACATACAACGGGTGTAAGCCATGTTGCACACGCGGAATACTTGGGTTTGCTTGACGAGCCTAGCATGTACAGACATGGCCTCGGAACACAGGAAACCGAAAGGTTGAACACGAGTCATATGGATGATATGATCAACATGTTGATGTTCACCATTGAAGCTACATCATCTCACGTGATGATCGGTTTTGGTGTAGTGGATATGGATCGTGTACCACTAAACAACTATGAGGGATGTTGTATCAAGTGGGGGTTCATTAGTAATTAGATTAAAACATGAACTAATTATCATGAACATAGTCTTAATAGTATTTTGAATAAATTTGTAAAATTGGCATCCGTTATCTACCATGCGCTAGTCTTGTAATTGAGATAGAAATATTGTTAAGTCTGACAAGAAACTTTACAGACTGGTACCGTATTGTTGAAGAATCAAGAAACGATTAAATCCTATTGCAAACTTTTGGTAAACCTCACATTATTGATTCAAAGAGCAATGATTTCAATTAGTACCTAAAATCATCTTGTCTCCGTGAAGTTCAAATCCGTTTGAAAAGTAAGGAGCTGGAAATTTTGTTTTCAGAAAAAAGCAAGGTATGAGATATATGTGATATCTAAGACCTTATTGCAAGATGATATAATATAATCTAGTGAGACTACATAAACTCATAAGTTTTATGGGAATGTACGAAGGTTGAAGACGCCAGGCGTCCCAATCCTCCAACTAGTTGGGCACTAACGATATTCGCATATCCATGAAGTGATCGTCCTTAGTATGCACCGTTGCTAAGACTCGTTGTTTCGAAGCATCACGTGATGATCGGGTGTTATAGATTCTACGTGTGCATACAACGGGTGCAAGTCAGATTTGCACATGCGAATACTAAGGTTAAACTTTACGAGCCTAGCATGTACAGACATGGTCTCGGAAAGTCGTCATGATATGATGGATAAAATTATGAGTGAAATTGTTCATCATATTACAAAGTTACTAATAGTGAAATCTGGAACACTTGTCATATGATGATCAGCTTCAAAGTAAGAACCTCAAGGTTATTGGTATTTGACCAACAAACCTAGAAGTTATTGAAGGTGAAGTGTTTTCTAAGAATGAGGAAAGCTAAAAGAGAACACTACTAGAAAACAGCTAATCAGTGGCACACCACTTTTGGTTATCAGTGGCGCACCTCGGTGCGCCACTACTATCACGCCACTGCTAACTTTTAGCAGTGGCGCACCACTAGTGCGCTATTGGTATGGCACATAGCAGTGGCGCACCACAGGTAGCATTGACGTGCGCCATAGCTACAACCTAGAGGTGCGCCACTAGGTTCCTAAATGATGCGCCACTACTAGTACGAGAAAAAAACAAAAAAAAATTGTGCCTCGTATGGTGGGTCACTGCTGCTCTCACGATGCTCTTTCTCTCGTTTCACCACGGTAAGAAAACAAAAATATACTCAACATTTATTATACTACCAAAATACAACCATTCAGGTAACTTTGCAACTAAATCCCTAAAACAAAAACAAAAAAGCAATCAGGTCCCTGGCTTCCTGCACGCGCATGTCGTCGGCGGAGGCAGGCGTCGACGGCCGTCGGTGGAGCCCGAGCACGGTGGAGGCCGTGGCGAGCGCGGGGAGGGCGGAGGCCTGCTGGTGGCCGCGAGGATGGCGCGGCAGGGCGCGGACCACGAGCAGGTGAGCGCGGTCGCCCTGGGGCCAGAGAGGCAGCAGATGGAGGGGCCGGCCAGGACGCTGCCGCCGACGCGGAAAACCAGCGACCGCGGGCGCACACGACGGTGCCACGCGCGGGGCCGACGACGATGCAGGCCGCGGCGGCGGCACGGGCGGACCGTGGAGGCGCAGACGCAGATGAATAGGCGGGCGCGGCGGGGCCAGCCGATGCGTCGCCGTGGCGGGCGCGAGCGACGGGGCCGAGCTACAGGTTCCAGAGGAGATGATAGCGCCGGATGCGGGGATATGGGAGATGATAGCGCCGGACGTGGTGGGCGGCGCTCGGGCTCTGGATCTGCGGCCTGCTCATGAGCCTCACCGACACCATGGCCAGACAACTATGCAGCACTGGTACTACACTGTGCTGTACTCTCTACGCCTTTCGATTTGTGTGGTGTGTTCTGCGGAGAGAGAAAGTGGATCAGACGAGGGAGGATGAGGCTAAATGGAGAAACGTGTGGGTGCGGTGTGGTTGGTGGGTGAGGCGTGGAGGTGTCGTGGTGGGTGGCGACACGTGCGCAGTGGGTGCGGTGGCGCAACACATCTAGTGCGCTATTGGTATCGGCAGCACAGTAGCGCACCAAATTTTGGTGCGCCATTGTTATTAAAATAGCAATAACGCACCTACTTATTGTGCGCCACTACTAACTCTATATCAATCTATAATCCAGTTTTACAATTAGTAGTGGCCTACGACTACACTAGTGCGCCATTGGTAATTGAATACCAGTGGAGCACCACTTTTCGGTGCGCCACTGCTATATAGCAGTGGCGCACCAGTATAGTCGTGCGCCACTATTAGCAATCTTACGGCTAGGCTGTTTTCTAGTAGTGGAAACTACAAAAGATATTTTGGCAGAAAGAAAGAAAAGACTAGAAAGTCTAGCTCAGGTGTATATAGATGATATACATGTTATGGATGTATTCCTTGTTTGGTCACATAATGAAATTCTTGGGTATTTATACCAGATTGGTTGGTATGAGATGTCATACAATACAACGCAGTACAAGAATACGATGGTCCAAGTGACTGATAAGGAATATGGTAATAATGCACGTCTGGAACATAATAAAGTGTTATTATGTTTGTCGTTGACATTCTACCTAGCCCTTAGAATCTATAATAAAGAACTTAATAATTGTTATTTTGCTCTGGTCAAATGAAAACAATGAGTTGTTCAAATTATGACATTACTCCATGTACAATGGATAAGTTATTATAAATCTTAATGGTGAAACACACATACATAACACTGACGCTAAAATGCCATAAGGCAAATGATTTGAATTCCACTTATTTGTGGAACTGCCATTTAGGTCATGTTAGAAAGGAACGCATGAAGGAACTCCATGCAAATAGATTTTTGGAGTCATTTGATTTTTGAATCGTTTGGCGCTTGCAAATCTTTTCTAAAGAGAATGACTGAAATACTGTTAGGCCAAGAGTTGAACGGGCAACTAACTTAGTGGAAACATACATGATGATGTATGTGGTTCACTGGGCATAGTTGTGTGCGGAAGTTCTTCTACTTCATGAAAACTTCCAACAATGAATTGAGTATATATATGTGGATATATTCGATAAGGAAGAAGTTTGAAACATTTGAATGTATTCAAATAAATTTCAGCATGAAGTGGAAATCATCGTAATAGAAAAGTCAAATATCTATGATTGGATCATGGTGGAAATATTTGAGTTATGAGTTTTAGCGAAATCTAAGAGAGTTATGAAATTGTTCTACAACTCACGTGTCATGGAGTATCATAGTGATGATGTAGTATCCGAGAGACGTATCCAAACTTTGTTGGATTAATGATGAGATAAAATAAAATGAAGCCATTATATTTGTATGGATTATGCTTTAGAGACTACCGCTTTTACACTGAATAGAGCATCATCATGATCCGTTGAAATGACACCATACGAGTTATGGCATGGGTATGAACCCTAATAGTCCTTTTCTTAAATTTTGGTATAAGTAAATGAGTTTACAACCAAAACCGGATGAATGTCTTTATTGTTGTCCCAGAAAATAAATTGGGAATTCTTTCCACTATGAAGTAAAAGACAAAAGTGTTTGTTAATGTTACTTGCTTATTTCCAAGAAATTGTTTTCTAGCGAAGTATGTGAGTGGGAGGACAATAGAACTTGATAAGGTTTATGAACCTGAGCATAATGATCAGAGTAGCGCAACATCGGAAATGGTTCCGGAAGCGGCCACAACGATCATGGCTCCCATGACTGCAAAGTGTTTTAGCCATGGAGATCAAAATACCTATTGAACCTTGTAGGTATGGTTTACTTTGTGATCAAATAACTGATTTGTGGACAAAGGATTGATTTTGAACAATGATAAACCAACTACATACACAGAAGTTATGATGGGCCCTGACTCCGTTAAAATAGCTATGCGCCATGAAATCCAAGATAGGTGGATACTTTTTGAAAGTAAATGAATCTACGATTGATGGACTTGGATGGAATATCCTTGAAGAAGCTCGATTTGTCGAAAGATTGTTTACGACAAAGTTCAAAGAGTTGACTATGATAAGATTAGATCTTCCGTAGCGATGCTTATAGTCTATGTGGATTATTCTAGTAATCGCCACATATTTATTTTATGAGATATGATAGTAGGATGGCAGAAATACATTCCTTACCTGAAGTGTGTATAAAGGATGTATACTAGATACAAACCATGATCATCTATTAATCATTCCTTCGTGATCATGAACATTGGATGTTATTAATAACAAGGTTATGTCATTAGATGAATGATATAATGGACATACACCCAAATAAGCGTAGCATAAGATCACGTCATTAAGTTCAGTTTGCTATAAGCTTTCGATACATAGTTACCTAGTCCTTCGACCATGAGATCATGTAAATCACTTATACCGGAAGGGTACTTTGATTACATCAAACGCCCACTGCGTAAATGGGTGGTTATAAAGGTGGGATTAAGTATTCGAAAAGTATGAGTTGAGGCATATGGATCAAGAGTGGGATTTGTCCATCCCGATGACGGATAGATATACTCTGGGCCCTCTCGGTGGAATATCGTCTGATTAGCTTGCAAGCATGTGAATATTTCACAAGAGATGATATGCCACGGTACGAGTAAAGAGTACTTGTCAGAGACGAGGTTGAACAAGGTATCGTGATACCGATGATCGAACCTCGGACAAGTAAAGTATCGCGTGACAAAAGGAATTGGTATCGTATGTAAATGATTCAATCAATCACTAAGTTATCGTTGAATGTGTGGGTGCCATTATGGGTCTCCAGATCCCGCTATTGGTTATTGGTCGGAGAGAAGTCTCGACCATGTCTGCATAGTTCACGAACCGTAGGGTGACACACTTAAGGTTTGATGTCGTTTTAAGTAGATATGGAATATGGAATGGAGTTCGAATGTTTGTTCGGAGTCTCGGATGGGATCCAGGACATCACGAGGAGGTCCGGAATGGTCCGGAGAATAAGATTCATATATAGGAAGTCACTTTCCAAGTTTGGAAATGATCCGGTGTATTTATGGAAGGCGCTAGAATGTTCTAGAATCTTCCGAAAGAAATCACCAAGGAAGGTGGAGTCCCGGTTGGACTCCACCAACCCTAACCAGCCAACCAAGTGGGAGGGTGGAGTCCATGGTGGACTCCACCTCCTTGGCCGGCCAAGCTAAGGGGGAAAGGGAGAGTCCCTGTCCCTCTAGGTTTCGTCCATATGGCGATTCCGGAGTTGGACTTCAGATTGGTTTTGGGGCAAACCCTAGGGGTTTCCACCTATATAAAGAGGAGGAGAGGGGGGCTGGCCGGCCACATCAAGACCACCTTGGCCGCACCCCTCAAGGCACCCAAGCCGGCGCCCCCACTCCCAAACCCTAGCACACCTCCCTCCTCATACACCTCCCGTAGCGCTTAGGCGAAGCCCTGCCGGAGTTCTCCACCACCACCGCCACCACGCCGTCGTGCTGTCGGGATTTCGAGGATGATCTACTACATCCGCTGCCCGCTGGAACGGGGAGAAGGACGTCGTCATCAACACCGAACGTGTGACCGAGTACGGAGGTGCTGCCCGACTGTGGCACCGTCAAGATCTTCTACGCGCTTTCGAAAGCGGCAAGTGATCGACTACAGCAACAACGAGATCTAATCTCGTAGGCTTTGGAAATCTTCGAGGGTTAGTCTCATGATCTTTTCGTTGCTACCATCTTCTAGATTGGATCTTGGCTTGTTATTCGTTTTTGCGGTAGGAAATTTTTTGTTTTCTGTGCTACGAATCCCATCAACAACTACCATAAAACTACACCTAAAATAAGCTTGCACAACTAATAAACGTACACCTAAAATTAGTAAGATTACACCAAAAATTAACTTCTATACTAATAAGCTTACACATAAAATTAACGGCTCCATACTAATAAGCTTGCAACAACCACTACAGGAGAAAAAGCCTTTGCAGTGCAACTATTTGCACGACAAATGGCACTATATGCACGACAAAGGCTTTGTCGTGCGATGCCGCACGGCAAAGGTCGCACGGTAATGCCATTGACGGCAAAGGCTTCTTTGCCGTGCGCTGCGCCAATGTTGCACGGCAAAGGCTTTACCGTGCGACGCCGCATGGAAAATGCCGCTTCTTTGCCGTGTGCCAAACATGTTTTATCTAAAAAGAAGCCCCAAACTGGTCGGTCTGGGACTCAAACCTAGGACGCAGAGTAGAGAAAGCGTGCAACCTTGCCACTGGGCTAAGTGTTTGTTTGTTGATAACTATACGACGCTACGCCTTTGAGCTGAGAAGATATCTAGTTTTTACATCTTTGTCGTGCGCTTACACTAGGCAAAGGCTTGCTTTGCTGTGCGTTTGTTAAAAACACTAGGCAAAGGCTGCTTTGCCGTGCAACACAGCTGCGTGCACGACAAAGGGTGAGGCACGACAATACCCAATGCCTTTGCCCTGCACTGAATCTTTTCCGTGCGGTGTGTTGGGTCATTGCCGTGCACCTTTCATTACCGTGCGGCCTCTTCCGTCGTTGCCGTGAATCCTATCTTTTCCGTGCGCTTGTGTCTGTCTTTGCCGTGGCCAAGATCTTTGTCGTGCGTTTTTCTTCGTGCGCACGGCAAAGAAATCTTTGCCGTGCGGGAACACACGGCAAAGATAGGCTGCACGGCAAAGACAGTTTTTCCGTAGTGAACTTATAAGATTACACCTACCAACTAATAAGCTTACACATAAAATTGAGTGTTCCATACTAATAAGCTTGCACCAGATAAAAAGATTACACCTACAACTAATAAGCTCACACCTAAAATTAATGTAGCTACATAAAATTATTGTACTACATATAGCAAATGTAGCTACATCTATTGTATCACACCAAGGAAAAATAGCTACATCTGAGTGAGAGAACACATCTTCTACTACATTGTTACATACATACAACAATATGGTGTTAATAAAACAAATTGCACCAACCTTACATATGTACATTAAAATACATGATTTATGTGATGAATCCATGTCCTAGCAGTACTTTTACTTTGCCTCATATCATCATTAAGCACGTACACAGAGAATACAATGTTCCATATTTATATAAGAAAGCTTACACCTAAATTAGTTATACCATATGTATAGAAAAAATTCATCTACAAACACTGCATGTCATTATGATATTTGTTAGCCTCGTACATTCTAAAACCCTCTATCATGCTAATAATTAGAACACATTATCATGTATATGAATGCAGCTTTGTTATCACTCTTTTATTGGGTTTAGGTTAAGTTAAGGTCTCCAAAATTTTAAGAAAAATATTATCTCAAATTGCAGTTTTTGTCCAAAAAAATTGTGCTGCAGTGATAGAAAATTAGTTTGTATACAATTCATATTATCAACACAACTATGAGGTCGATATTCTAGAGTACTATTAATAATATTATTTAATATAATAAATGTTACCGGAATAAAAGATTGAGAATTGGCGACATGATAACATGTAAAAAAGTAAAAATATTTCGTATAAATCATGGTCATTTCTAGTTAGTTTGAAACGACACAACACGAAATGAAAAAAATTAATGTCTGGCCGGAGGGAAACCATGTGATGTGATCACACCTCCGGCGTACGGTGCACTTAACCACCATGGTTAAATGGTCAAAGTGTGTGCCGTGTCATGCACGGGATGTTGCAGGGACGTATCTGACCGTTGCAGAAACTTCAGCGTTCTTTTTTGTTGTTGCATTGAAGCGGAATCATCGGTGGCTCGATGTGTGACGTATCTTCGGTTTCTCAGCTCCTCTGTTTGGGTTCAGCCAAATCTTGAACCCAACTGGCCTACTTCTGGCCTTTTGGGCCTCGAACCGCCCTGGTGGGGAACTGTTTCATGTCTATGACCTCCGACTTCAGGCTAATGTAACACGATTATAATAATTTGCAACATTTCTCTCAAAAATTATTTACAAAAAATGGATTATTCGTTAAAATAAATAAATATCTAAAAATAACATAGCTGACTTAGATATAATATATTCCTATGAATATAAACGCACAAAAAACCACCTCGTTGCCATAATATGTTTATCTGCGGAAAAAACATAGCATTGTCTAGTTCGAGTTTGGAGTTTTACAAATAAAATCATAAGGCCTAAAGTTCGGTCGTAATTTAGAGTGAACCAACGCATTAGTTTTTCTCTTAACATCAATTTTTTCGAGAACCCACAGCAGAATCTGCACGTCATTGCATTAAGCTTAAGGAGAAAGCCAAAGAATGGCTACAACACACCACACATACCTTGCGGCGTACAACACACTCCTCCAACACGACTACAAGATCACCTTGCCCACCCTCAAGATAAGAAATGCGAGGAGACAGAGCACTAACCCCAAGACCGCGTCATGACCAAAGCAAAACACCACAAAAGAACAACTAAAACACCGACGCTACCCGGACCAACGTACCAGAACCCAAGCGCCTAGAGGGAGTTGGCGACGGAGAGTGGATGGCAGGGTCTAGCCAAAGTAGGATAAAAGTCAGCCAGACGACGTTGACGATGGCTTACATAGAGCTCCCGAGCCCTACACCTTGAGTAGAGGCCAACACAAGCAAAACATCACTACCCAGTCTCGCCGGAGACCGGTGAGACCACCATCTCTGCAAGCCACAATGGGACACCCCTCACAGCCTAGGCAGCGCCTCCAAGAAGGGGACGACGTGTCATGCCGCCGCCGTCGAGTCTGGTAAACCAGACTTAGGGTTCCCCCTGGCCGAGGGGAAGAAACAATCAGGCCATTGACCATGCCTCCAAGAAGGAAGTGGCACCCGCAGGCGTCACCGCAGTCAGCATCGGAAGACTCCGAGCAAAGATTTTCACCCTGGCCAGAGACTGTTTCCCCGGCAAGACACGGAAGAGCACGTATAGTACATGTTGTAAACTTGGACGACCACCGCGGTAGATAGAGAAACACCGGTGAAGGCGATTGTTGACCACCATCGCAGCGGCCATAGCTCGCCCGAACCGAGATCGAGATGATCAGATAGGGGCGAAGAAGGCACACTGCCGCCACTGGAGCAACAGCTCCATCCACCATCGACACCTGAGGACGGCCACCACGGCGACCTGAACAGCGACGCTGAGTAGAATCGCAACGGCACACATCCATCGCAGGAAAAGTCGCAAATAGACGCGAGGAGGCATCGGCCCAGACCGAGCCCGCCTCAGCCCAGATCTGGCACGCGCTGGCCATCCGCCGCCACACCGCGTGGCGCCCGCGCTTCGCCTCCGTAGCTCCTAGCCCTCACAGCACAGCCGCCTTGCCAGCTCGACGGCCGCCGCCGCGCCAGCTCCACGGCCTCCGCCATCACGCACAAGCCGTCCAGCGACGCCTCGCCGCTCGCAGACACGCCACAGGAGTGTGCCCCAACGCCCTCCGCCTTTGACGGCCAGGCGCCGCCACCATCACCGGCGTCGGTGGCGGCCAGGGAAGTGTTGGTGGGAAGGTGGTTGGGCTAGGGTTTGGGAGGCCTCCAGAGTCGCCCGAGTGAGGCGACCCGGGAGGCAGTTTCGAGTCCCTTACCACGACAAAGAATATAATGCATGGCTTCCTTAACATCAAATCTCAACATAGGAACAACAGTTAAATGAATACCAACAAATTCCCAGAAGAAGACCGAGAATTAAGAAAATCAACTACTTTTAGAAGATGAATGACCGCTATGACGAATATACAAGTATAGGTCGATCGCAAGTAGGCATATTTAGTTAATCAAATCTACGTTGGCATGCCTATGAATTCATTGCATTCTTTTATACGAAAAGATTCATTACTCTCTGTTCATTCTAAATTAGTTGAAATACTAGGCTTGTTCTGCATCAAGCATTCGAAATTTTACCAACTTGATTTTTTTTGCTGATATCTAAGAAAAATTATCAGGAAAGTATATTATATGATGAATCCAGTTAAACTAATTTAATGTTACACTCTTATAGAGGTTAAATTTGTTTTAGACTTGATCAAACTTATAAGAGTTTGACTTAGAACAAAGGTAGGACTTTGATTAATTAAAAATGGAGGGAGTAGTGGTATACTGAATTTGCCGTGGATGATGTAACTGTAGGAAAGTGGCGGAGCTAGCTATCTGAAAAGCCTTCTCTAGCTCATACCTAAATTCATATATTTCACCACACATAAATTTTGATTCTATCCTCACTGAGTGCAGGTTTCCATTTCCCCGCAAAGTGTGTTTAGCAGTGTGCACTTGATCGAGCTACAATGTTTCTTGCGAGTGGATAGGATCGGACCGGACCTTGTACTTCCGTGTCATCCATGCATGAACGCATGCATGCATCTAGTGACAAGCTAGGTAGCTGCATAAACCATAGCTGATCGATAACGACGATAAGGCTCTCGCCGAGGTAGTAGTTGAGCTTTGGAGCCTTGGAGGATATCTTCCGCCGACGCAAAAGTTCGTCGCCGAGCTACCGCGTCTAGCTAATCTGTAATGTCGCTTCTCAGTTTGTTTCTATCTCAATCAGCGTCGTCCCCTTCGTTGCAGGCCAGCTATCTTGCATCGCATGCATGGCGCCTCTTCTGCATGCTCTTGCCACGTACGTTCGCCGACCTCCACATGGCCGCGCGCATGGCTCCACGTACTCATCGCCACGCACTATATATTTGCATCACTCACTCTCCTGGAGATCACCAACATCGATCACAATGAAGACATCAGTAGCAACATCGCCATTGCTAGCGCTAGCCCTCGTCCTCTCCCTCTGCCTCTCCCTCTCGTTCGCGTCGAGGGAAGAGGTAGGATGGAGAAGGGGAGAAGAAGGAGGACGTGAGGAATGGGGAAAAGGGCAATCCTCCAGCGAGGGTGGCCGGCCGTACCACTTCGGGGAGGAGAGCTTCCGTGAATGGGCGCGCACGCGCCACGGCCACTTCAAGGTGCTGGAGCGGTTCGACGACGAGCTCCTGCGCGGCTCCGTCGGCGACTACCGCGTGGCGTGCCTGGACGCAGCGCCGCGCGCGTTCCTGCAGCCCAGCCACTACGACGCCGACGAGATCTTCTACGTGAAGGAAGGCGAGGGCGTGCTGGTGGTGCTGAGGAATGGGAGGCGGGAGTCGTTCTGCGTGAGGGAGGGCGACGTGATGGTAATCCCGGCGGGATCCATCGTGTACTCCGCCAACACCCACCGGTCCAGGTGGTTCCGCGTCGTCATGCTCCTCAACCCCGTCGCCACGCCCGGCCGCTTCGAGGTAAGCGGCGACGACGACGACGATGACGACGCGCTCGATCCGTTTCGTTCAGTCATATGATTCATAGTGATAATCATGAGGTATGGTGAATATGCAGGAGTTCTTCCCGATTGGAGGCCAGGGCATGGAGTCATTCTTCAGAGCCTTCAGCGACGAGGTTCTCCAGGCGGCATTCAACGTACGCACGCTTCATCTTCACACGATGATTACTATACGCATAGTTTCTTGCTTATATGCAACCGAATGATTTTGCACGTATTTTATTGTTGTGTACTAAAACAGAGTCGGCGGGAGGAGTTGGAGAGCATGCGAGGGCAGAGCAAGGGGGAGATATGGCAGGCGTCGGAGGAGCAGATCCGGGAGCTGAGCAGGTCGTGCTCCAGGGGAGGACGCGGCGGCGGCGGCTCAGGTTCTTCCAAGGAGGAGGAGATCAAGCCGAGGAGCCTCCCCTCCCAGAAGCCCCTCTACTCGAACAAGCACGGCAGGATGCACATGATCACCGGCGACGAGTGCCGCCACCTCCGCGACCTCGACATGGAAGTCGGCATCGCCAACATCACCCGCGTAAGCATGCAAACAGCACAGCTTATTAGTCATGCAGGACTTCATGAACTCGATCGGAATCATGATAGTACACCGTACGTGCGTGCAGGGGTCGATGTTGGCGCCGAGATACACCACCCGCGCGACCAAGATCGCCGTGGTCGTGGAGGGGAGCGGCTACTTCGAGATGGCATGCCCGCACAAGACCGACTCCAGCGGCCGGTCGGAGCGCCGGGAGCGCAGTGAGCACGGCAGAGAGGAGGAGGAGGAGCAGGAGCAGGAGCAGAAGAAATCGAGAGGCTATAGGCAGGTGAGGGCCCAGATCAAGGAGGGGTCGGTGATCGTGCTCCCGGCCGGCCACCCGGCGACGTTCGTGGCCGGGAACGAGGGGAACCTGGCCGTGATCTGCTTCGGCGTGGGCTCCAGCAACGACGAGGAGGTGTTCCTGACGGGCGGGAACAGCCTGCTGAAGCAGCTGGACGCACCGGCCAAGACGATCCTGTTCGGCGAACAGGGGAGGGAGGCGGCGGACAGGGTCATCGGCGCACAGACGGAGTCCGTGTTCCTCCGCGGCCCGCAACAGCAGCACCAGCACGGCGGCGGCGTCTCCGACATGTGAGTGATCGCGCTCGCGCGACGATCTTGAGCAGCCCGGTTTGACGTGTAGCCGCGTGCGTCTCAGCGTGTGTACATGTGACGGAAATAAGTAGCAGCTGGCACGTACACGCCCGTTGCTAGGTGCGTGCAGCAGAGCAGAGGAGATGCTATGTACGTACTGTATGTATGAGCAGGTTTGTACACGGTTATGTATGCATCTACGTGAGTTCTTTCGTGAAATAAAAGTTAGTTTGACAGCGGAAATTCAATTCGGCTCTCGGTTGCGTATGCTCCCTATATCAAAAACTTATATTTCGAGTTGTCGAAAAATTTTAACAAAAATTTTTACATGTACATCTCCATAATATATGTGCATTTGTCAAGTTTCACGAAAAATATATATTTTTTGTGGTCTATGTAAAAAACAGAAAATTTATCTTGTAAACAACATTATTTTTAGCACTGAGTTTTATCTTTTTTACACACGTTACATTACAAGTCCATTTTTTATGAAACAACTTTGTGAGCGTGTAGCACGTGAATATGTACGTGCGAATTTTTCGTTTCGGTTTTTTTGAAATTCAAAATATATGTAAGATGAATTTTAAAATAGAGGGAGCATATGCTCCCATGTTCCAAAACACCGCTCCCGTTTGATAGTTACTATTTACCATTAGTTCAATGGCGATGGGCGACGAACCGGAGCGTGAACAGAAGAGGCAATCAGGTGAGGTGGCGGCCAGAACCCTAGGCCCATCTAGGGTTATGTCTCCTCGTTGACAACGTTGCCGGTCCGCTCCATCCGCTTCGTTGTAGCTTTGAAGGTGTGGTGGACCATGATTTTTTATCGGCGGAGAGTTTTTGTTTTTAGGTTGTTTTTTTAGTGGTTCTTTTAGGATGATGAGAGGACAACTACACTTTTAGGATGATGAGAGGAGAACTACATCATGTAATCAGAATAAGGTATTTCTCGTTCTATCCTTGCTTCGGTGGTACATCTAACGCTAACGGAGAGCGCGTGGAGTTTTGTCTGTTGTATCTTCTGGATATTCTGCGGGCGCTAAGTGATTTATTACGTCTCTAGCTTAGCTCGTTCATTACGTGTAATTATCTTTATTATATTTGTTATACGCTATTTATGCAGAATGAAGATTAAAAAATGCAAAAGACGAAGAATCTATGATATTAAGTTCCTTGACCCATATAATAATCATTATATAATAATCATTGCCTTACGGTAGAAAATCGCGGAAAGGACACAGAGAAAAACTTGCTAAGATTTTTAGTTAAATAAAATGAATGTTTGGAAAAACTATCTCCTTACAACTTTTCATAAGTGTTACTTGCCTTGTACGCATTATATTTTTCTTAATCAATGTTTAGTGTAATTGATGAGTTATGCATGCCTGCGTATATAAACAAATGTGCGCAGCTTTCATTGAATTCTGCTAGGCATCCAAGTTGATGTTGGAAAAGTTGATATCATGATCCCATTAGACAAAGACCCGGAGTTGTACAAGAGCATAGAGGATATCCTTCAGAGGTAATTTCAATCATTATCGCACTACATTATCCTCTTTCGTTCATTTTCTCATTTTCTTAGCATTATTGCAGGGTTTGGAAAAAGTTCACCAAGAAGGTTCGTGGTGAATGGAAATCGGAGCTGCTTTTTATAAAGCAGAAAGTAAATAGTTGTAGGTCCACACATCTCTTTAATTCTAGTTTTAATACCATTATTGATGACTGCAAGTACACATATCAATTTTAGCTAGTTTCGAAATAAAAGTATCGGAATAAGAGTATCGAACCACGAGAAGCTATTTCGAATGTGGTGTTTTCTAGCAGCGCGGATGATGTCCTCTCCAAGGTTCCTTCTTCAGATCTATTCCAGAGGTGGTGTTTCTGTGTTTCCCGAAGCTGTCTCTTTCATATATCTCTGCCATCTGCGCGAGATGAAGTACTTGATGAGGCGGTGCTCTTGGCACGTCGTACGGGCGGACAGTACAAGCGGGTTTGCTCGTACCGATGCCCGCTAAACTCACTGGAACTTCTCCTCGCATTTCCCTTTCACCCATGCGCATGGTTAAGTGCTTAGATGACTTTTATCATGTGAATAATATCATAAAATGATAGTTTTTATCGATATTTCATCATTGCCTTAATATTTTGGATTCTGCGTAGACAAGCATAAAAGGGGCTCAGAAGCGCAGCAAAATACAAAAATCCTATTACTACTCACAGATATCTATATGAAATAACGGTATAAAAACACTCTAAAAATTAACTCATCAATTATCATGCTTGACTAATACTTGATTTAATTTTATTCTCGCAAAGTGGTTGAGGCAGAGGGGTCAAAGTTATGTGCATTCGATGTTTGAGTACACCCGCAAGATTACCAGTGAGCGACGCATATAGGATTTTCTTGAAGTACTTTAACAATATTCATAATATTCTTTTATTACCATCAATTGTGTTGATTTTCATTCATAGTTTATTTTATGATGGTTTTATATATATTCACAGAAATCATATATTCATATTGATCTCCTTCTTTTAAAGGCTTATAAGCTACGGCCCAGCTCCTACCAAAGGACCGCGTACAAGCAATTCAAGATAAATTCGCGGGATTTTTGCTTGCGGAAGTCATACATCCAGCCGGAGAATTCCATTGCCGCTAATACCTCCATGTAATTTGATAGAAACTATGCCAAATTGCATATATATGTATACTCGATCGTAAGAGACATTATACTATACCTGCATCAACGTGTACAATATATATATTGGCGTAGAATATGTATGAATGAAAAATAATTGAATGAAAATGGAAAACAAAAAAATATAGGGGCTAGAACCCTAAACCTTGGTGCATACTTTAGTCCCGGTTGGTAGGTCCCCAGCCCGAGCATTCCGCCGCGGCCACGTGGAAGGCCTTTAATTCCGGTTTGTAACTCAACCGGGACTAAAGGGGCGGGAGGGGGCTTTAGTCCCGATTTGGCAGTTCTGGTTGGGCAACCGGGACTAAAGCCCCTCCAGAACCGAGACAAAAGGTCCGTTTTCTACCGGTGTCATCCACCATTGGATGTATCTAATTGTCCTAGGCTCGCCGCGTGACATGCGTTATATGGGGCCGCCCACGTTCTTATCTTGTGAATGAGAAATGCAACATCAGCTTCCTCCTCTGATAGTAGAAAACACCACGCCTCCAGTTCCCCACGCAGCGTCGCTCCCGTCGCCATGGACCATCGCCTCTATGAGCCACACGTTGTTGGGGGGCGCCGCCGACCTGCACAGTGCCGGCATGTGCCTCGGGGCCACCTCCGCTGATCTCCAACCCACCGCTCTGTACCCGGGGGCACCGTCACCGACCTCCACCGCGTCGCTTTGTGCCCCGATGGGCTCGTCATCGAGCACTACCACGCCTCCCGTGCCTCGAGGGGGCCACCGCCATCCTCCATCGTGAGGTCCACCACCAATCCGGTGGTCCACCATGTTACTCCCGCTGCCCCGCATCGATTTCTTCTCTCCTTCTCTCTCCACGAGAGCGGCAACAACCCGGCCCCTCCTTTCCACGCTGATGCTCATGGAAAATCAGCTATCCATGCACCTCCCAGGCGCACACCAGTTAACTGACGCCGTCCAACTCAGCATCCCTTCTCATCCATGCATCCTCTTCCACCGGCTAGGCGCAGGCGGACGGAGCTGCAAAAGCTGCCACGTGGAGCTGCAAAGAAATAGCGGCGATGCTGCAAATGTTAGGCGGCGGAGCTACAAAATGTTAGCAGTGGTGCTGCAAAAGGTCAGCGGGTGTGCTGCAAATTCTCACCAATACCGCTAGCCGTTAGTGCTCGTGTTGTAAGAAACAAGTGGCGGTGCTGCTAGCTGGAGTAGGGATGTTGTCGGCAGTGCGTCGGCGAGTATTTGACGATGCTACGATAATATATGTTTTTCTGCAAATTTTATACTATTTTGGTACTTTAGTATAAAATTGTTGCTAGAAGGTCTCCGGCGACGTCGGTTTAGCTTCAATAGCACAAAACTTTTGCTACAAAGTTTTCGGCGAGGTCTCTGCGGTGAAATATTGTGCTCCGGTAAGGTCTCTGGTGAGTCTCTTTTTACTTTTAGTTGAACCATTTTTTTTTGCTTCAGTAAAATTAAGCAAAAGCTGAAGCATTTGGCTGCAATGAAGCAATATCTGAATTTGAGGTAAAAATTGACATGTGCCACGCAGACAAACAGGAGGCTGGGACTTTTCAGACAATTCCTAGCATTTTCCAAACTAAACCTGGACGAACAGATTGAGAGAGGCCAGTTCGCAGACAACAGAGCCGGACTCGAACAAGGCGTACGCTTAGTTCTCGGAAATTCAGTCTGCCACTCCGACATCAATTAGTAGTCGATCTCCCGATGGCCTATAACACATCCTCTCGCGTGCGCCCTGCTTGGTCTCATGTAACCTTCGAAAGTTGGATTCAACACAGAGCTAGCTAGAGAGCACTGCGTGATACGTACGGAGACCGGCCGTGTCGCACAGGAACACTTACGCGCCGCCGCCATGATCATGGACAGCGTGTTCGGGGTGGTGGGGGGTGGCTTCGCGGTGGTGGCCGCCGGCACCTCCGCCAAGCGGAGCAGCTACGTGTTCAGCAACCCCGACCACGACAGGGTCACGCGCCTCGGCTCCCACCTGCTTCTCGGCGTGTCCGGCGTCCACGGCGACTGGTAATTGCTCGAGCTCTACGATCAAGGCCTCAATCATGTCAGAATCCGGAACTTCGACTCAAATTGTGTTTCTATTTCGCAGCCTGCGGTTACGAGACGAGACGAGGGCGAGCGTGAGCACCGAGAAGATTTCCAGCGCCGCCGGGGCCGCTGACGCCGCACGGGGGGCGGTGCTCGCCTGCGCTCAATCCGCCAACGCAATGATCGCTAGCTACGACACGTCGGAGGGCCCGACGATGTACGCCGTGGGCGGCACCGCGCCGCCGCACCGGGTGGAGAAGTACGGGGCTGCCGGGTGCGGGGCGGGCCTCTGCACGCCGGTGATGGATGAGCACTACCGCCCCGGCATGACAGTGAAGGAAGCGGTGGCGATCGTCGACCGGTGCATTAAGCAGGTCCGGCGGCTCGGGCTCGCCAGCTTCGTGATCATGGTCGTGGACAAGGACGGGGCCAGGGAGTACGCCAGGCGCATAGTAAAGCCGAAGGCCGATATGGAGAAAACAACTTAGCGAAGGGGCATGTTTTGTAAATTCGAAACAATGAGATTTTTTTATGAAATTAGACTGAAAAAGCTTACGCTAGATTGATTGGGAATTTCTTGACAAGATGCTTAAATCCAGGTTTGGTGAGATTTGGAGGGGCAGAATTAAAGCTATTTTGCAGAAAAGTTCCTTTTGTGTTGGAATTAATAACTTTAGCGGTAATTGTTTTATGGCTGGTAAGGGTCTTAAACATCCCCCCGTGTTGTTCAAACTGGTGGCTGATGTGTTTCCAAAATTTTGTTTAAAGGTGCTAGTAATCAATTAATTTGTAGCTTACTTCCTCAAGCTCCGAAAATTATCCTCCACGATCAGGAGTTTGGCATCCTCTGTGCTTCAAAAAAAATATAGACGGTAGGGTTCACGAATGTTTAAATGAAGTAAATGTACAATTAAGAAGCAGTGTGGTTTTACGAGTGTTTGTCAACAAGATCCTATTGCAGCTGATAATGGGTAACCTTGGTCTTGATGCGTCGATGCGCTTTGAGGAATCTATGTATCATGTTTCCATCATGCTATGGCTTAAGTGGATCACCATTGGAGAGGTACTTGATGTTCTTATTTGGCATGATCACGCTCATCTCATCTTCCATGATCATATTATGCAAGATGATGGAACATGCCATTATTTTCCATAGCACTTTTGATTTGTAGTACTCAGGGCCAGGAACAATGGCAAAGCGCTTCCGATGCAAACTGAAAGCTCTCTCCACGTTCTTTCTTGTCCACTCATGCATCATGGCTTATAAGATGTCTTGATGTCATAGGTTGAGATATTGTCTTCACAAAGGTGGCTCATGGAGGATATATGCCATTTGCAAGATAATATCTGATACGTCTCCAACGTATCTATAATTTGTGATGTTCCATGCTTGTTTTATGACAATACCTACATGTTTTGCTCGCACTTTATAATGTTTTTATGCATTTTTCGGAACTAACCTATTAACAAGATGCCGAAGTGCCAGTTCCTGTTTTCTGCTGTTTTTGGTTCCAGAAAGGCTGTTCGGCCATTATTCTCGGAATTCGACGAAACAAAGACCCAGTATCTTATTTTCCCCGGAAGACCCCAGAACACCGAAGGAGAGTCGGAGGCGGGCCAGGGGGCCACCACACACCAGGGCCGCGCGGGCTCCACCCTGGCCGCGCGGGCTGATGGCGTGTAACTCACACGTTCGTTGGGAACCCCAAGAGGAAGGTATGATGCGCACAGCAGCAAGTTTTCCCTCAGAAAGAAACCAAGGTTTATCGAACCAGGAGGAGCCAAGAAGCACGTTGAAGGTTGATGGCGACGGGATGTAGTGCGGCGCAACACCAGGGATTCCGGCGCCAACGTGGAACCCGCACAACACAACCAAAGTACTTTGCCCCAACGAAACAGATGAGGTTGTCAATCTCACCGGCTTGCTGTAACAAAGGATTAACCGTATTGTGTGGAAGATGATTGTTTGCTGGAAAACAAGAGAACAAGTATTGCAGTAGATTGTATTTCAAGTATAGAGAATTGGACCGGGGTCCACAGTTCACTAGAGGTGTCTCTCCCATAAGATAAACAAGCATGTTGGGTGAACAAATTACGCTTGGGCAATTGACAAATAAAGAGGGCATGACCATGCACATACATATTATGATGAGTATAGTGAGATTTAATTGGGCATTACGACAAAGTACATAGACCGCCATCCAAGCATGCATCTATGCCTAAAAAGTCCACCTTCAGAGTTATCATCCGAACCCCTCCAGCATTAAGTTGCTAACAACATGCACAATTGCATTAAGTATTGCGCGTAATGTAATCAGTAACTACATCCTTGAACATAGCACTAATGTTTTATCCCTAGTGGCAACAAGCACATCCACAACCTTAGAACTTTCTGTCACTGTCCCAGATATCAATGGAGGCATGAACCCACTATCGAGCATAAATACTCCCTCTTGGAGTCACAAGCATCTACTTGGTCAGAGCATCTACTAGTACGGAGAGCATGCAAGATCATAAACAACACATAGACATAACTTTGATAATCAACATAACAAGTATTCTCTATTCATCGGATCCCAACAAACGCAACATATAGAATTACAGATAGATGATCTTGATCATGTTAGGCAGCTCACAAGATCCGACAATTAAGCACAATGGGGAGAAGACAACCATCTAGCTACTGCTATGGACCCATAGTCCAGGGGTAGACTACTCACTCATCACTCCGGAGGCGACCATGGCGGCGTAGAGTCCTCCGGGAGATGATTCCCCTCTCCGGCAGTGGTGCCGGAGGCGATCTCCTCGGATCCCCCGAGATGGGATCGGCGGCGGCGGCGTCTCTGGAAGGTTTTCCGTATCGTGGCTCTCGGTACTGGGGGTTTCGCAACGGAGGCTTTAAGTAGGCGGAAGGGCAGGTCAGGAGGCGGCACGAGGGCCCCACACCACAGGTCCGCGCGGCCAGGGGGGGGGGCCGCGCCGCCCTAGGGTGTGGCCACCTCGTGGCCCCACTTCGTCTCCTCTTCGGTCTTCTGGAAGCTTCGTGGCAAAATAGGACCCTGGGCGTTGATTTCGTCCAATTCCGAGAATATTTCGTTACTAGGATTTCTGAAACCAAAAACAGCAGTAAAACAACAGAATCGGCACTTCAGCATCTTGTTAATAGGTTAGTTCCAGAAAATGCACGAATATGACATAAAGTGTGCATAAAACATGTAGATAACATCAATAATGTGGCATGGAACATAAGAAATTATCGATACGTCGGAGACGTATCAGCATCCCCAAGCTTAGTTCTGCTTGTCCCGAGCGGTAAAACGATAACACGTATAATTTCTGGAGTGACATGCCATCATAACCTTGATCATACTATTTGTAAAGCGTATGTAGTGAATGCAGCGATCAAAACAATGTATATGACATGAGTAAACAAGTGAATCATAAAGCAAAGACTTTTCATGAATAGCACTTCAAGACAAGCATCAATAAGTCTTGCATAAGAGTTAACTCATAAAGCAATAATTCATAGTAAAGGTATTGAAGCAACACAAAGGAAGATTAAGTTTCAGCGGTTGCTTTCAACTTGTAACATGTATATCTCATGGATATTGTCAACATAGAGTAATATAATAAGTGCAATAAGCAAGTATGTAGGAATCAATGCACAGCTCACACAAGTGTTTGCTTCTTGAGGTGGAGAGAAATAGGTGAACTGACTCAACATTGAAAGTAAAAGAATTGTCCTCCATAGAGGAAAAGCATCGATTGCTATATTTGTGCTAGAGCTTTGATTTTGAAAACATGAAACAATTTTGTCAACGGTAGTAATAAAGCATATGTATCATGTAAATTATATCTTATAAGTTGCAAGCCTCATGCATAGTGTACTAATAGTGCCCGCACCTTGTCCTAATTAGCTTGGACTACCGGATCATCACAATGCACATGTTTTAACCAAGTGTCACAAAGGGGTACCTCTATGCCGCCTGTACAAAGGTCTAAGGAGAAAGCTCGCATTGGATTTCTCGCTATTGATTATTCTCAACTTAGACATCCATACCGGGACAACATAGACAACAGATAATGGACTCCTCTTTTATGCATAAGCATATAACAACAATTAATAATTTTCTCATATGAGATTGAGGATACATGTCCAAAACTGAAACTTCCACCATGGATCATGGCTTTAGTTAGCGGCCCAATGTTCTTCTCTAACAATATGCATGCTTAACCATAAGGTGGTAGATCTCTCTTACTTCGGACAAGACGAACATGCATAGCAACTCACATGAAATTCAACAAAGAATAGTTGATGGCGTCCCCAAGTGAACATGGTTATCGCACAACAAGCAACTTAATAAGAGATAAAGTGCATAAGTACATATTCAATACCACAATAGTTTTTAAGCTATTTGTCCCATGAGCTATATATTGCAAAGGTGAATGATGGAATTTTAAAGGTAGCACTCAAGCAATTTACTTTGGAATGGCGGAAAATACCATGTAGTAGGTAGGTATGGTGGACACAAATGGCATAGTGGTTGGCTCAAGTATTTTGGATGCATGAGAAGTAATCCCTCTCGATACAAGGTTTAGGCTAGCAAGGCTTATTTGAAACAAACACAAGGATGAACCGGTGCAGCAAAACTCACATAAAAGACATATTGTAAACATTATAAGACTCTACACCGTCTTCCTTGTTGTTCAAACTCAATACTATAAATTATCTAGACCTTAGAGAAACCAAATATCCAAACCAAATTTTAGCATGCTCTATGTATTTCTTCATTAATGGGTGCAAATCATATGATGCAAGAGCTTAAACATGAGCACAACAATTGCCAAGTATCACATTACCCAAGACATTTATAGCAATTACTACATGTATCATTTTCCAATTCCAACCATATAACTATTTAACGAAGAAGAAACTTTGCCATGAATATTATGAGTAGAAGCTAAGGACATACTTGTCCATATGCTACAGCGGAGCGTGTCTCTCTCCCATAAAGTGAATGCTAGGATCCATTTTATTCAAACAAAACAAAAAACAAAAACAAACCGACGCTCCAAGAAAAGCACATAAGATGTGATGGAATAAAAATATAGTTTCAGGGGAGGAACCTGATAATGTTGTCGATGAAGAAGGGGATGCCTTGGGCATCCCCAAGCTTAGACGCTTGAGTCTTCTTAGAATATGCAGGGGTGAACCACCGGGGCATCCCCAAGCTTAGAGCTTTCACTCTCCTTGATCATGTTGCATCATACTCCTCTCTTGATCCTTGAAAACTTCCTCCACACCAAACTTAGAACAACTCATTAGAGGGTTAGCGACAATAAAAATTAACATGTTCAGAGGTGAAACAATCATTCTTAACACTTCTGGACATTGCATAAAGCTACTGGACATTAATGGATCAAAGAAATTCATCCAACATAGCAAAAGAGGCAATGCGAAATAAAAGGCAGAATCTGTCAAAACAGAACAGTTCGTATTGACGAATTTTATCGAGGCACCAGACTTGCTCAAATGAAAATGCTCAAATTGAATGAAAGTTGCGTACATATCTGAGGATCACTCACGTAAATTGGCATAATTTTCTGAGTTACCTACAGAGAAAACAGCCCAGATTCGTGACAGCAAAGAAATCTGTTTCTGCGCAGTAATCCAAATCTAGTATGAACTTTTCTATCAACGACTTTACTTGGCACAACAAAACACTAAACTAAGATAAGGAGAGGTTGCTACAGTAGTAAACAACTTCCAAGACACAAAATAAAAACAAAGTACTATAGGTAAAAACATGGGTTGTCTCCCATAAGCGTTTTTCTTTAACGCCTTTCAGCTAGGCGCAGAAAGTGTGTATCAAGTATTATCAAGAGATGGTGCATCGTTATCATGAGCTCCCCCATCCGTAGTGGTACTAAGGGCTTTGTCAATTTTAGGCCTATAATAATACTTCTTTGGTTTAGGCACTTTAGAGACATACATAAATTTTTGCTCCTTACCCACATAAGCTTTCTCCTTATATTTAAGAGAAGAAAATGTTGAACCCAAGGTTCCCATAGCTTTTTCAAGTTCGTCAATCCTATTGCTTTGATCGTCATGGACAACACAAGTTCCTAGGACACTAATTCTTTCATCAATTCCTCCTAAGGATTTATCAAGTTCATCAGTTTTATCAAGTAACATTTCCAATTTAGCTTCAATACTTGGAAAAAATTTCTCTATGGTTTCCAATTTTTTCATAACATCTTCAAGAGAGATTTCAGTTTTAACTTCATCAACAGGAGGTATTCCAAATAGACTCTCAATAATGCAACTAGCTTCTAATGCAGGAGTACTTAGGAAGTTACCTTTTGCGAGACTATCAAGAACATACCTATTCCAGCTAGAGATACCAACATAAAAATTCCTGAGTAAGATAGTGGTGGAGTGTTTCTTAGTGCACCTATTATGGGCATCACTAATTCTATACCAAGCATCTCTTAAACATTCTCCCCCTCGTTGCTTAAACGTACGAACTTCAACTTCAGGATTACTCATTTTAGCAGTAGTAAATAAAGCAAATTAAATAAAGTAAATGCAAGTAACTAATTTTTTTGTGTTTTTGATATAGCAAACAAGATAGCAAATAAAGTAAAACTAGCAACTAATTTTTTTGTATTTTGATTTAGTGCAGCAAACAAAGTAGTAAATAAAACTAAGCAAGACAAAAACAAAGTAAAGAGATTGAGAAGTGGAGACTCCCCTTGCAGCGTGTCTTGATCTCCCCGGCAACGGTGCCAGAAAAGAGCTTGATGGCGTGTAACTCACACGTTCGTTGGGAACCCCAAGAGGAAGGTATGATGCGCACAGCAGCAAGTTTTCCCTCGAAAGAAACCAAGGTTTATCGAACCAGGAGGAGCCAAGAAGCACGTTGAAGGTTGATGGCGACGGGATGTAGTGCGGCGCAACACCAGGGATTCCGGCGCCAACGTGGAACCTGCACAACACAACCAAAGTACTTTGCCCCAACGAAACGAGTGAGGTTGTCAATCTCACCGGCTTGCTGTAATAAAGGATTAACCGTATTGTGTGGAAGATGATTGTTTGCGAGAAAACAGTAGAACAAGTATTGCAGTAGATTGTATTTCAAGTATAGAGAATTGGACCGGGGTCCACGAGTTCACTAGAGGTGTCTCTCCCATAAGATAAACAGCATGTTGGGTGAACAAATTACGGTTGGGCAATTGACAAATAAAGAGAGCATGACCATGCACATACATATTATGATGAGTATAGTGAGATTTAATTGGGCATTACGACAAAGTACATAGACCGCCATCCAGACATGCATCTATGCCTAAAAAGTCCACCTTCAGGTTATCATCCGAACCCCCTCCAGTATTAAGTTGCTAACAACAGACAATTGCATTAAGTATTGCGCGTAATGTAATCAGTAACTACATCCTTGAACATAGCACTAATGTTTTATCCCTAGTGGCAACAGCACATCCACAACCTTAGAACTTTCTGTCACTCCCAGATATCAATGGAGGCATGAACCCACTATCGAGCATAAATACTCCCTCTTGGAGTTACAAGCATCTACTTGGCCAGAGCATCTACTAGTAACGGAGAGCATGCAAGATCATAAACAACACATAGACATAACTTTGATAATCAACATAACAAGTATTCTCTATTCATCGGATCCCAACAAACGCAACATATAGAATTACGGATAGATGATCTTGATCATGTTAGGCAGCTCACAAGATCCAACAATTAAGCACAATGGGGAGAAGACAACCATCTAGCTACTGCTATGGACCCATAGTCCAGGGGTAGACTACTCACACATCACTCCGGAGGCGACCATGGCGGCGTAGAGTCCTCCGGGAGATGATTCCCCTCTCCGGCAGGGTGCCGGAGGCGATCTCCTAAATCCCCCGAGATGGGATTGGCGGCGGCGGCGTCTCAGTAAGGTTTTCCGTATCGTGGCTCTCGGTACTGGGGGTTTCGCGACGGAGGCTTTAAGTAGGCGGAAGGGCAGGTCAAGAGGCGGCACGAGGGGCCCACACCCTAGGTCGGCGCGGCCGTGGCTTGGGCCGCGCCGCCCTATGGTGTCGCCACCTCGTGGCCCCACTTCGTCTCCTCTTCGGTCTTCCGGAAGCTTCGTGGCAAAATAGGACCCCGGGCGTTGATTTCGTCCAATTCCGAGAATATTTCGTTACTAGGATTTCTGAAACCAAAAACAGCGATAGAACAAAGAATCGGCACTTCGGCATCTTGTTAATAGGTTAGTTCCAGAAAATGCACGAATATGACATAAAGTGTGCATAAAACATGTAGATAACATCAATAATGTGGCATGGAACACAAGAAATTATCGATATGTCGGAGACGTATTAGCATCCCCAAGCTTAGTTCTGCTCGTCCCGAGCAGGTAAAATGATAACAAAGATAATTTCTGGAGTGACATGCCATCATAACCTTGATCATACTATTTGTAAAGCATATGTAGTGAATGCAGCGATCAAAACAATGTATATGACATGAGTAAACAAGTGAATCATATAGCAAAGACTTTTCACGAATAATACTTCAAGACAAGCATCAATAAGTCTTGCATAAGAGTTAACTCATAAAACAATAATTCATAGTAAAAGCATTGAAGCAACACAAAGGAAGATTAAGTTTCAGCGGTCGCTTTCAACTTGTAACATGTATATCTCATGGATATTGTCTACATAGAGTAATATAATAAGTGCAATATGCAAGTATGTAGGAATAAATGCACAGTTCACACAAGTGTTTGCTTCTTGAGGTAGAGAGAAATAGGTGAACTGACTCAACAATAGAAGTAAAAGAATGGTCCTCCATAGAGGAAAAGCATCGATTGCTATATTTGTGCTAGAGCTTTTATTTTGAAAACATGAAACAATTTTGTCAACGGTAGTAATAAAGCATATGTATCATGTAAATTATATCTTACAAGTTGCAAGCCTCATGCATAGTATACTAATAGTGCCCGCACCTTGTCCTAATTAGCTTGGACTACTCGGATCATCGCAATGCACATGTTTTAACCAAGTGTCACAAAGGGGTACCTCTATGCCGCCTATACAAAGGTCTAAGGAGAAAGCTCGCATTGGATTTCTCGCTATTGATTATTCTCAACTTAGACATCCATACCGGGACAACATAGACAACGAGATAATGGACTCCTCTTTTATGCATAAGCATGTAACAACAATTAATAATTTTCTCATATGAGATTGAGGATATTGTCCAAAACTGAAACTTCCACCATGGATCATGGCTTTAGTTAGCGGCCCAATGTTCTTCTCTAACAATATGCATGCTTAACCATAAGGTGGTAGATCTCCCTTACTTCAGACAAGACGAACATGCATAGCAACTCACATGATATTCAACAAAGAATAGTTGATGGCGTCCCCAGAAACATGGTTATCGCACAACAAGCAACTTAATAAGAGATAAAGTGCATAAGTACATATTCAATACCACAATAGTTTTTAAGCTATTTGTCCCATGAGCTATATATTGCAAAGGTGAATGATGGAATTTTAAAGGTAGCACTCAAGCAATTTACTTTGGAATGGCGGAAAAATACCATGTAGTAGGTAGGTATGGTGGACACAAATGGCATAGTGGCTGGCTCAAGGATTTTGGATGCATGAGAAGTATTCCCTCTCGATACAAGGTTTAGGCTAGCAAGGTTATTTGAAACAAACACAAGGATGAACCGGTGCAGCAAAACTCACATAAAAGACATATTGAAAACATTATAAGACTCTACACCGTCTTCCTTGTTGTTCAAACTCAATACTAGAAATTATCTAGACCTTAGAGAGACCAAATACGCAAACCAAATTTTAGCATGCTCTATGTATTTCTTCATTAATGGGTGCAAAGTATATGATGCAAGAGCTTAAACATGAGCACAACAATTGCCAAGTATCACATTATCCAAGACATTTTAGCAAATTACTACATGTATCATTTTCCAACTCCAACCATATAACAATTTAACGAAGGAGAAACTTCGCCATGAATACTATGAGTAGAAACTAAGGACATGCTTGTCCATATGCAACAGCGGAGCGTGTCTCTCTCCCACACAATGAATGCTAGGATCCATTTTATTCAAACAAAACTAAAACAAAAACAAACCGACGCTCCAAGAAAAACACATAAGATGTGATGGAATAAAAATATAGTTTCAGGGGAGGAACCTGATAATGTTGTCGATGAAGAAGGGGATGCCTTGGGCATCCCCAAGCTTAGACGCTTGAGTATTATTAGAATATGCAGGGGTGAACCACCGGGGCATCCCCAAGCTTAGAGCTTTCACTCTCCTTGATCATGTTGCATCATACTCCTCTCTTGATCCATGAAAACTTCCTCCACACCAAACTTAGAACAACTCATTAGAGGATTAGTGGACAATAAAAATTAACATGTTCAGAGGTGACATAATCATTCTTAACACTTCTGGACATTGCATAAAGCTACTGGACATTCATGGATCAAAGAAATTCATCCAACATAGCAAAAGAGGCAATGCGAAATAAAAGGCAGAATCTGTCAAAACAGAACAGTTCGTATTGACGAATTTTATCGAGGCACCAGACTTGCTCAAATGAAAATTCTCAAATTGAATGAAAGTTGCGTACATATCTGAGGATCACTCACGTAAATTGGCATAATTTTCTGAGCTACCTACAGAGAAAACAGCTCAGATTCGTGACAGCAAAGAAATCTGTTTCTGCGCAGTAATCCAAATCTAGTATGAACATTTCTATCAACGACTTTACTTGGCACAACAAAACACTAAACTAAGATAAGGATAGGTTGCTACAGTAGTAAACAACTTCCAAGACACAAAATAAAACAAAGTACTGTAGTAAAAACCATGGGTTGTCTCCCATAAGCGCTTTTCTTTAACGCCTTTCAGCTAGGCGTAGAAAGTGTGTATCAAGTATTATCAAAGGGTGGTGCATCTTCAGCGGGGTGTGAAGTTTTCTCAACTATGCATTTTATCTTTTCTATGTGAGTTTCTGAGGCTCCCTTTTCATTAGTCTTGGGCTTGCTACTCTCATCAAACAAATCTTCAGGAACAATCCAATCAAAATTCTTTTCTAGTGCCTCACACATTCCCAAGAGCTTGCAAGGTATTGATGTTTTAATATCCCCCTCGTAATTAACTTCATTAGTGTACTTTTGTCTATCCTTTTCCATCTTCTCAAGGGTACTGGTAAAGTTGGTATAAGAGCCTAGCATATTATATTTAGTGAAGACTTTTCTAGCTTCTCTCGCTATTCCCCCAAATTCTTTAAGAAGGGTTTCTAATACAAAATCTTTCTTTTCTCCTTCTTCCATATCACTGAGTGTAAGAAACATATGTTGAATCACAGGATTAAGATTAACAAATCTAGCTTCTAACGCGTGTACTAAAGAAGCAACAGCAATTTCATAGGTAGGAGCAAGTTCTACCAAGTGTCTATCTTCAAAATCTTCAACCGTACTGATATGAGTGAAAAAATCTTCTATATTATCTTTCCCAAGGATAGACCCTCGGCCTACCGGTACATCTTTAAGAACAAACTTAGGAGGAAACATGATGAAATAAGTAAAGCAAATACAAGTAACTAATTTTTTTTTTGTGTTTTTGATATAGCAAACAAGATAGCAAATAAAGTAAAACTAGCAACTAATTTTTTTGTATTTTGATTTAGTGCAGCAAACAAAGTAGTAAATAAAACTAAGCAAGACAAAAACAAAGTAAAGAGATTGGGAAGTGGAGACTCCCCTTGCAGCGTGTCTTGATCTCCCCGGCAACAGTGCCAGAAAAAGAGCTTGATACGCGTACAACACGCGTCCGTTGGGAACCCCAAGAGGAAGGTGTGATGCGTACAGCGGCAGGTTTATCGAACCAGTAGGAGCCAAGAAGCACATTGAAGGTTGATGGCGGCGGGATGTAGTGCGGGCGCAACACCAGAGATTCCGGCGCCAACGTGGAACCTGCACAACACAACCAAAGTACTTTGCCCCAACGAAACAGCGAGGTTGTCAATCTCACCGGCTTGCTGTAACAAAGGATTAGATGTATAGTGTGGATGATGATTGTTTGCGGAGAACAGTAGAACAGTATTGTAGTAGATTGTATTTCAGTATAGAGAATTGGACCGGGGTCCACAGTTCACTAGAGGTGTCTCTCCCATAAGATAAACAGCATGTTGGGTGAACAAATTACAGTTGGGCAATTGACAAATAAAGAGGGCATGACCATGCACATACATATTATGATGAGTATTGTGAGATTTAATTGGGCATTACGACAAAGTACATAGACCGCTATCCGAGCATGCATCTATGCCTAAAAAGTCCACCTTCGAGGTTATCATCCGAACCCCCTCCAGTATTAAGTTGCTAACAATAGACAATTGCATTAAGTATTGCGCGTAATGTAATCAGTAACTACATCCTTGAACATAGCACCAATGTTTTATCCCTAGTGGCAACAACACATCCATAATCTTAGAGGTTTCTGTCACTCCCCCAGATTCACGGAGACATGAACCCACTATCGAGCATAAATACTCCCTCTTGGAGTTACAAGCATCTACTTGGCCAGAGCATCTACTAGTAACGGAGAGCATGCAAGATCATAAACAACACATAGACATAACTTTGATAATCAACATAACAAGTATTCTCTATTCATCGGATCCCAACAAACGCAACATATAGAATTACGAGATAGATGATCTTGATCATGTTAGGCAGCTCACAAGATCCAACAATTAAGCACAATGGGGAGAAGACAACCATCTAGCTACCGCTATGGACCCATAGTCCAGGGGTAGACTACTCACACATCACTCCGGAGGCGACCATGGCGGCGTAGAGTCCTCCGGGAGATGATTCCCCTCTCCGGC
This sequence comes from Lolium rigidum, assembly GCF_022539505.1. Lineage (NCBI taxonomy): Eukaryota > Viridiplantae > Streptophyta > Magnoliopsida > Poales > Poaceae > Lolium > Lolium rigidum. The sequence continues at coordinate 398,353,841 of NC_061510.1, read as the reverse complement.
GGGGTGCCGGAGGCGATCTCCTGAATCCCCCGAGATGGGATTGGCGGCGGCGGCGTCTCGCAAGGTTTTCCGTATCGTGGCTCTCGGTGCTGGGGGTTTCGCGACGGAGGCTTTAAGTAGGCGGAAGGGCAGGTCAAGAGGCGGCACGAGGGGCCCACACCCTAGGTCGGCGCGGCCAGGGCTTGGGCCGCGCCGCCCTATGGTGTCGCCACCTCGTGGCCCCACTTCGTCTCCTCTTCGGTCTTCTGGAAGCTTCGTGGCAAAATAGGACCATGGGCGTTGATTTCGTCCAATTCCGAGAATATTTCGTTACTAGGATTTCTGAAACCAAAAACAGCGAAAACAAGCAATCGGCACTTCGGCATCTTGTTAATAGGTTAGTTCCAGAAAATACACGAATATGACATAAAGTGTGCATAAAACATGTAGATAACATCAATAATGTGGCATGGAACACAAGAAATTATCGATACGCCGGAGACGTATCAGCCGTCACCCCAAAGGCACACTTCTTTGGATTCATTCTTAGCCCGAATTTTCTGGTCCGGTCCAGGATGCGTCGCAAATCCTCCAAGTGTCCTTCTACGGAGACAGACTTGACCACCACGTCATCAATGTAGATTTCCACCAATTTGCCGATCAGGTCATGAAAGATGTAATTCATGGCTCTTTGGTATGTTGCACCGGCATTCTTCAGTCCAAAAGTCTTGACTACATATTCAAACAAGCCCACTGAACCTGGTACTCTGAATGCAGTCTTGTGTATATCTTCTGGAGCCATGAAGATCTGATTGTAGCCGGCATTATCATCCATGAAACTTAGGACCTTATGACCAGCAGCCGCATTGACTAATGTCTCTGCTACCGGCATGGGATATTCATCCTTTGGAGTGGCTCTATTGAGATCTCGAAAATCTATAGCCACGCGCCATCGGCCATCCTTTTTCTGTACAGGCACTACATTGGAAATCCATTCAGCGTACCTGCACGGCCTGATGAACCCGGCGATCAACATTTTCTCGACCTCCTTCTTGACTTCTTCTAGGATATCGGCCTTCATCTGGCGTGCACGTTGTTGGAACAGCCGAAATCCTTTCTTGAGAGGGAGCCGATGCTCAATGATGCTCCTGTCTAACCCAGGCATCTCTGTGTAATCCCATGCAAAGCAATCCGGGTACTCTTTCAACAGAGCTATCATCTGGCTCCTGAGATGTGGATCTAGCTTTTTGCTGATAAAAGTTGGTCGTGGCTTATCCCCAGGACCAATGTCAACCTCTTCTAGCTCATCAGCCGATGTAAACCCATACCCTAGCTTTCCGTCACCTGCCAGATCGATGTTAAACACAGGCAAAACGTATGGCGAGGATAGTATGGGCCGATTGCTGGAATCGGCCCCCATTTTTATTGCATTGCTCAATGAAGGTTTACATCTTGTTCGTGCTTTATTACGACTACGTGGCATGCTTGAGAATAGATCATCACTTTTTATTTTTTGGGGCCGATCGCAGGGGTCGGCCTTGCCACGTATGTCCATTGCCTTTGCTCCTACTATACTGTCAGGCCGGTCGATAAGACCAGCCTCACCCCGTTTTTTGTCACGTCGATGAACTCGCAGCCGTCCAAACTGATTCCGGAGAGTGGCTCTTGGCCTCCCGTTTCCCAAATGTTCATGCCAGCCGTTGATATTTCGGCTGAATCATCTGCATGGACGACCTCCACTTCATCTCCATCCCACTGTATCAAGCATTGGTGCATTGTGGATGGAATGCAACAGTTAGCGTGGATCCAATCTCTCCCTAGCAGGACAGCGTAAGTGCTTTTGCTGTCGACGATGAAGAATGACGTAGGGATGGTTTTTGGCCTACAGTCAAATCCACGTTCAGAACGCCTTGTGCTTCTGATGCTTGGCCGTTGAAGTCGTTCAATGTGACGTTGGTCTTGATCAGGTCTGCACTAGACCGTCCCAAACGACGTAGCATGGAGTATGGCATTATATTGACTCGCTGCTCCCGTGTCGACCAGCATCTTGTTGACAGGCTGCCCATTAATATAACCTCTCAAGTACAGGGCCTTCAGATGCCTGTAGCTCCTTTCTCGTGGTTTCTCAAAGATCACTGGCCGTGGGCCGCAGTCGAGCTGAGCTATAGGTGCCTCTTCTATCCCTGCAGCACAAAACTCCGATGGAAGGATGAACACCATGTTCGTGCCAGCCGATGTCGTATCATCGGCTTTCTTTGGTTTGGGGCGCCACTCTTTCTTCTGTGGACGACCCTCCTCATCCAGAGTTTGCTGAATTTTCGCGGCCAGATCAGGCCGCGCTTTCCTTAACGCGTGTAGGTATCGTCTCTCGGCTTCCTCTACGCTACGTAGTCGCTGAACCCTACGCTTTTGAGAATGGCTGAGTCCATCAGGGCACCACCTTGGCCGGTGGTATCTATCTTCTTCTTCATCGTCATCCTCTAACTCCTCGAGATCTTCTACCCGAGAGGACTCAGCTTGCTTGTTCCGAGATGGGAGAGGCCCTAGACGCTTGAACACTGACACGTCTCCTGTGCCCCTCTTCTTCTGTCTACACTCTGGGCAGTTGCCGATTGTAGGCAATCGGCTCATCCCTGAATCCTAGCAATGCTTGAAGAAAGGGCAGTCCCAGTGTCTGTCCACGTCGTCTAGCTCTCTTGACTTTTCCTTGACGAGGCGCTCATATCTGTCGTCGTCTCAATCGTACCGACGATATTTCCTGTGATCCACGCTAGACCGACGATCTTTCTCGTCGTCGCTGTCGTATCGCCGGCGCTGGTCGTACTGACGCTCATATTTGTTGAGGAGGTGCTCGGAGAGAGGTCGCTGGTATCGCACGTTCCACACTTGCTCCTCCGTGATGTAGCGCTTGTCACTACGTTGGGGCCGGTCGCGTGGAACGGCCCCCTCTTTTTCTTTGCTACGAGAGCGGCTGCTCTCGCCTTTATCCTTACCAGGGTGGTACACAGGTCCTACCATGTTGATGCTGAACGAGAAACCTGGCTGGCACCTCCCAGGGCAAGTGCACTCTATCATGTTAACGGCAGGGAAGGGGTGCGTGTCAACTTTCATGGCGTACTGGCTGAAAATTAGACGGCCTTGTTCTATCGCCATTTGGATCTGCTGACGCCACACCCTGCAGTCGCTGGTGGTATGGGTGAACGTGTTATGCCACTTGCAGTATGGCCTTCCGTTCATCTCTTGCACCGTAGGGATTTTATGGCCTTCGGGCAACTTCAGCTGCTTCTCCTTGAGTAAGAGATCGAAAATCTGCTCAGCTTTGCTTACGTCGAAGTCAAACCCTTTTGCAGGACCTTGTGGTTTAACCCATTTGCAGGACACGGGGTTTGCCCCCCGAGTCCATTCAGCCACGGCTACCTCCTGCTCTCCCGCAGAGTCTTCATCTTCTTGCGTCTCCACCAGGACTACCGCGCGCTTGAACTTGTCCTGGTACAACTCGGGGTGGCGCTGTTCATATAACGATAATTTCTGAACCATGTGCGCCAGTGAAGTGTACTCTGCTTGGGAAGCCATATCCTTGATCGGCGATGCAAGACCCACTACTGCCAGATCGACTGCCTCTTTTTCATTCATACGAGCCGAATAACATCGGTTCCTGACGGCCCTGAAGCGCTGAATGTATTCAGATACCGTTTCTCCGCGCTTCTGCCGTACTTGTGCTAGATCGGCAATGCCAGCCTCGGAACTTTCTGAGTGATATTGCATGTGGAACTGTTCTTCCATTTGCTTCCAAGTCTGGATTGAATACGGTGGCGGCGAGGTGTACCACCCGAAAGCCGATCCTGTGAGAGATTGTGCGAAAAACCTCACACGTAATGCGTCTGATGCTGAGATCATGCCCAGCTGCGCCAAATATCGGCTCACATGCTCAACTGAACTAGAGCCTCCGATCCACTAAATTTGGAGAATTCAGGGAGCCGATATTTGGGTGCTAGTGGGATCAAATCGTACTCGTTGGGGTACGGCTTGGAGTAGCTGATTGCCCTCCTCTTCGGCACCATGCCGAATTGGTCCCTCAAGATTGCACTGATCTGATCCACGGTGCTAGCTGCAGGAGTTGAGCTTTGATGATTCGTTGGAGTGGCATACTTAGCTAGCCACGCCTGCTTCTCGGGATCTGGTCCAGAAGCCCCTCCTGGCTCGCTGCGAAACCCCTACTTGTTGCAACCTGGTTCGTGCGCGCCCGGTTGTTGCGGTGCAGCACATACGTGCACATGTATCCGTGCGGGATCTCCTTAGGCGGTTCATACAAGAACTGGTAATCACCGGGATCGCCACCGATCTTGTAGACGACGTATGCCGGTGAACTCGGCACTTACGGTGCTGCTAGCGCGAACGGCAGCGGCGGCCGGGTGCAGAGCTGTTTCTCTCCTTGGTGAGTCCCTAGAGCAGGTCCTGACAGAGAGTACTGATGCTTCATGATTTCCTGGACCACGCGCAGCGCAATACGCTCTAAAGCGTTCACCAGGCTCTCAGAATGGCGGTGCAGCGAGTGTGCTACCATGTGATTAACCTCCTGACGTAGAGACCTGGTGCGTTCTTCTGAAGGAGTAGACAGATCCACTCCATCGAGAGCGCCTTCAGCTGAGAACCCTTTCCACCTGATGCCGTGTGAGCGGGTCCTCTGGAAAGAGCCGATGAGGTCGGTTTCAAAGAGAGCTTTGATCTCGTCGTACTTCTTCTTGTACTCCTCAGACAGCTCCTCGTACTTGACTGGATCTTCCGCCATCTCTGATGTAGATGTTGATGCAGTTGTTGTAGAAGAATGTCCCACCGGGCGTGCCAGAATGTGTTGACCACCAAAACCCACCGACGAGTAGCGACGGGCAACACGAAGAGCCGGGAGGCTCCCAGGACTGCTGGAGGGCCCTGGTCCCTCGAGATCGACGGCCCGCAAAGCTCCGGCACGCACGTCCGATGCTGGTGCAAGGGCGTGCCACCTGACCTATACCTGGTCAGGAAGGTGATGGATTGCTTCGCTTAGTTTCCTGCATGGCATACACGTAAACATTAAATACGAGCCTCGATCGGCTCTCAGGTTGTCCCGTGGATCGGCTCAAGGAGCCGATCCACCCATGAATCGCATGAGATCTACGATAACATGGTGGTCCTGCTTGATCAATGTTAAGTTAAAACAATCTACGATGATCTAGGGTTTTCACCACATAACCGGAACGTCCTATACGTGATTGAGCCTGGCGGACACGAAAGGTGATAATAAACCAGCTCTAGACAAGGCCTAAAAACCAACGTGGAGTTGATTCCCGGAACATCTTCCCTAGGACTAGCAAACTATACCCTACGTGCTACTGGATCCTTCAACCCATTTATAAGGCCTAACTATGCAGATATTAAACTAATCCTTGAAGAACAAGGAGCAATCGTAACGGATCGGATCTACTAAACAAAGATTAAGCAGGGTGCCACCCTTGCACCTCAGATCGGTACAAGGGTGGCTAGATATCCAGGAGTAGCATGACTAATCAAATACATCGAGAAAGTACCGATGCTAACCCTAACATATCCATGATAAAGGTGTTGCTCGCCATCAAAAAGGCTTCAGTACGAGCAACACATAAACAACAGATAAACAAGATTCTGCCTAGATCGCAAGATGCGATCTAGGCAGCATAGCGCTTACCCGGAAGAAACCCTCAAAACAAGGGATGGCGATGCGCCTAGATTGGTTTTGTTGTGAATGTGATTGTCTTCTTTCTCAATAACCCTAGATACATATTTATAGTCCGTAGACTTTCTAACGTGGGAATAATCCCAACCGTGTACGAGCTAAACTCTACCTTTTAATCCTAACCGACACGTACCCTACTATATTTACAGATACACGGGCAAACTAGCCCAAATTTCTTGTACAAGGCCGATTCATGAATATTTTCTACGTATATTTGTTAAGCCCATCTCAATTACGGCCCACCTCTGATCCGGTTAAATTCTGGTGATAACAACTACTCAGACTATGTTTATGATAATTAGTTCATGTTTTAATCTAATTACTAATGAAATCCCACTTAATACAACATCCCTCATAGTTGTTAAGTGGTACACGATCCACATCCACTACACCAAAACCGATCATCACGTGAGATGATGTAGCTTCAAAGGTGAACATCAACATGTTGATCATATCATCCATATGACTCGTGTTCAACCTTTCGGTTTCCGTTGTCCCGAGGCCATGTCTGTACATGCTAGGCTCGTCAAGCAAACCCAAGTATTCCGCGTGTGCAACATGGCTTACACCCGTTGTATATGAACGTTGAATCTATCACATCCGATCATCACGAGATGCTTTGAAACGACAAACTTTGGCAACGGTGCATACGAGGGGAGAACACTTTATTATCTTGATATTAATGTGAGGGATCATCTTATAATGCTACCGCCGCGTTCTAAGAAAAATAAGATGCATAAAAGGATTAACATCACATGCAGTTCATATGTGATATGATATGGCCCTTTTGTCTTTGCGCCTTTGATCTTCATCTCCAAAGCACGGACATGATCTCCATCATCTTCGGGCATGATCTCCATCATCGTCGGCGTAACGTTGAGGTCAATGGCGCCGTCTTCATGATTGTCCTCCATGTAGCAACTATTACAACTACTTTGAAATACTACTCAACATGAAATTTAAAAACAACCATAAGGCTCTTGCCGGTTGCCACAATACAATAATGATCATCTCATACATATTCATCATCACATTATGGCCATATCACATCACCAAACCCTGCAAAAACAAGTTAGACGTCTCTAATTTGGTTTGCATATTTTACGTGGTTTAGGGTTTTCGAGAAATATCTAATCTACCTACGAACATGAACCACAACGGTGATACTAATGTTGTCAATAGAAGAGTAAATTGAATCTTCACTATAGTAGGAGAGACAGACACCCGCAAAGCCTCTTATGCAATACAAGTTGCATGTCGAACGAGGAACAAGTCTCATGAACGCGGTCATGTAAAGTTAGTCCGAGCCGCTTCATCCTACTATGCCACAAAGATGCAAAGTACTCAAACTAAAGACAACAAGAACATCAACGCCCACAAAACCATTGTGTTCTACTCGTGCAACCATCTATGCATAGACACGGCTCTGATACCACTGTAGGGATTCGTTGCATAGAAAACAAAAAATTTCCTACCGCGAGAACGCAATCCATGCCAAGATGCAATCTAGAAGACGGGAGCAACGAGGGGATGATCAAGACTCACCCTTGAAGATTTCCAAAGCCTATAAGAGTAGGCTCTTATTGCTGCGGTAGACGATCACTTGCCGCTTGCAAAAGCGCGTAGAAGATCTTGATCACGGTGCCACGATCGGGCAGCACCTCCGTACTCGGTCACACGTTCGGTGTTGATGAAGTCGACATCCACCTCCCCGTTCCAGCGGGCAGCGGAAGTAGTAGCTCCTCTTGAATCCGGCAGCACGACGGCGTGGTGTCGGTGGTGGTGGAGAAACCCGGTGGAGCTTCGCTAAGCGTGCGAGAAGTGGTGGAGGAGAGAGGGCCGCTAGGGTTTGGGAGAGGGGGGCGCCGGCCACTAGGGGGTGCGGCCACCTTGTGGTCTTGGGGTGGCCGGCCCCCTCCCCTTGGCCCTCATTATATAGGTGGAACACCCAAGAGTTGGTCTACAAGTCTTCGAATAAGACCCCAAACCAAAACCTTCCATATGACATGAAACCTACCCAAGCTAGGACTCCCACTAGAGGTGGGATTCCCACCTTTCCTTGGGAGGGGTGGCCGGCCCCATTAGGGAGTCCACTTGGGACTCCTCCCCCTTAGGGTTGGCCGGCCATGGTGGTGGAGTCCCTTTGGGACTCCGCCTTCCAAAGTGGATTTCTTCCGGAATATTCTAGACCCTTCTAGAACCTTCCATAAATGCACCGGATCATTTTCAAACTTATAAAATGACTTCCTATATATGAATCTTATTCCCCGGACCATTCCGGAACTCCTCGTGATGTCCGGGATCTCATCCGGGACTCCGAACAAATCTTCGAACTCCATTCCATATTCAAGTTCTACCATTTCAACATCAAACCTTAAGTGTGTCACCCTACGGTTCGTGAACTATGCGGACATGGTTGAGTACTCTCTCCGACCAATAACCAATAGCGGGATCCGGAGATCCATAATGGCTCCCACATATTCAACGATGACTTCGGTGATCGAATGAACCATTCACATACGATACCAATTCCCTTTGTCACGCGATATTTTACTTGTCCGAGGTTTGATCATCGGTATCACTCTATACCTTGTTCAACCTCGTCTCCGACAAGTACTCTTTACTCGTACCGTGGTATGTGGTATCTTATGAACTTATTCATATGCTTGCAAGACATTAGACGACATTCCACCGAGAGGGCCCGGAGTATATCTATCCGTCATCGGGATGGACAAATCCCATTGTTGATCCATATGCCTCAACTCATACTTTCCGGATACTTAATCCCACCTTTATAACCACCCATTTACGCGGTGGCGTTTGATGTAATCAAAGTACCTTTCCGGTATAAGTGATTTACATGATCTCATGGTCATAAGGACTAGGTAACTATGTATCGAAAGCTTATAGCAAATAACTTAATGACGTGATCTTATGCTACGCTTAATTGGGTGTGTCCATTACATCATTCATACAATGATATAACCTTGTTATTAATAACATCCAATGTTCATGATTATGAAACTAATCATCCATTAATCAACAAGCTAGTTAAGAGGCATACTAGGGACTCTTTGTTGTTTACATATCACACATGTATCAATGTTTCGGTTAATACAATTATAGCATGGTATGTAAACATTATCATAAACACAAAGATATATTATAATAACCATTTTATTATTGCCTCTTGGGCATATCTCCAACACAATGGGCCGCAGCCCAACACTGTGGAGCCAACGGGGAATATACCAGGGAGAAGTGGAGAGATCCGTCAGTTCGCACCCACTCCGATCCAGATCAACCCTAGGTCGACCGACAGAGCCCGGGTTGTGTTCGTTCCAAACCCTAGCCCCCAAATCAACAATCTCTGCCCTCCACCCACAAATCCTGCTCAAATCTGGCAAGGAGTGAGATCAGGTGATAGCAGATCCTACGCCCTTGTTACCGCTTCCCCACCAGCCATGGATCGCAGATATGGAGGCCCCCGGAGATCGCCGCCTCGCAGATCTCCGCCGTGAGGGCGCTCCCCTCCGCGTGGTTACTTCGGCAACCGACCTCGCGTTGGATCTGAAGCGGATCGTCGCAACGAGCAGTGGAGATGGGAGGATGAAAGGCGTCATGATGATAATTGGCGCTGGGAAGAAGATCGGCGCCGGGAGGAAGAGCGACGCCTTGCAGACCAAGAAAGACTTCGTGAAGAGGATCGTCGGCGTGTGGAGACACGCCGTCGTCTGGAAGAGGAGCGTCATCGGGAGGCGACTCGTAACACCGAGCGTCTTGCTCGTGAACGAGCTCTTGCTGAGAAGGATCGTCTGGAGGAAGAAGCTCGTGTCAGAGATCGCTGGGCGCATAGGGCTGAGATGCGGCCTGGAGCCTCCTCCAATCCATCCTCCCGCAGCAGATCTCCAGATGTAAGTAGAAACACTTCTAACATTCCGCAGAGTGGTGCTGTAGTTTCAGTAAATACGTTAGCAAATCTCCCTGTACAAGAGAATCAGCAACAGCAACGTGCTACAGCTAGGTCTATCTCCCTGTCTTCCGTCCCTGATCCAGTGGGGTCCTCTGTACCACCGCTGATGATGGCTACAGCTGCACCAAATGCTAGGCAACAACGTCCTCCTTCTGCTCCTGCTTGCAATAGATGTGGCTCGAATCATTTGATTGAGATTTGTCAGGAGAGGGAACCTTGGGAATATGTTGCTCCTTACTATGGTAGTGAAGAGTTTGGCTCTGGATTTTATTCGATTCCTGCCACAGTTCTTGAATCTCCTCCATTAGACCAGATGAATTATGCACATATAACTGCTGAGAAAGGTGAAGTTACTAGCAGAGACATTGAACATGAATTTGATGTTTGGGCTGACTCCATGAAAATCAATTGGAGGTTCTTTGCAAAAGTAGTGTCACCTACTGAATTCAGAACTAGATTTCCATCTGCAAAAGCAATTGAAGAGTTGTCTCACTTTGGGAAACTGTTTATGAGGACTGTTCCTGAGGCTATTATTAACATTGAAAAATGGTCTGGAGACATTGAACCTATAAGTGTGATGCAGGAGGCCTGGTTCAGGATCAAAGGGATCCCAATGAGATTCAGGAACAAGTCAACGGTATACTATGCTGCAAGCTTGGTAGGGAAACCTTTGGGGCTGGATAAAAATTGTCTGAGAAATTTTGCTTATGTAAGAGTTAAGATTGGCTGTCAGGATCTCTCCTTGGTACCTAATACCAGGATTGGTGAGATAGAAAAAGGTTTCTATGAATTCCAATATACCAGAGAACTGTTTGAACCAACTCCTCCCTCTGGCAATAAGGTTGGTGTCAATGAAACGGCTACAGGTAATGGTGGAGATCAAGGGACCCCAAAGAGACAAAGGACAGGTGGGAATGATTCTGAGTCTGGCTCTCAATCTGCTCCTCCTGGTGTAGGCACTAGTTCTTATACCAGTACTCGAAGACAGAGTGATAATGCACCTCAAGGCAGACAGTTTTCTGAGGCTGAAAAAGGGAAGAGGAAGGCAAGTGATGATAATCTTCCTGAACTGACATGTGATGAGCAGATCAACAATCAAACAATTCTGCAAGAGTTACAGAGTGATGTGGTGAATGCTCTTGCCCCTGCACAGCCTAATAGTGATGATATCCTTCTGGCCCAATAGAGAGACCCTTCCTTCAGAAAGTTTATCAATGAACTTGCTTCCTCCACCAGTGACAAATCTTTTCATTTGAAGAAACAATTTAGCCACTTCCTCCCTCCCATTGTGGAAAATATTGCTGAAAATGGAGATTTAAATGATGAACAGGTGGATTATGAAAGTGGTGAATCCAGTCAAGCAACTGATATGCCTTTTATTGAACCAGGGAGTGGGATTCTTGCCCTTGATGTTCCTTCCTCCAGGCAGGAACAATCTGCTGTGGTCATCAATGCTGGTGGATCCCAGCCAGAGGTTGAATGCACTCAAGAAGAGCCAGCCTCCCAGGTGGACAATCTTGAAGAAGAAGGAGAAGGTGGCCAGCTGGCTATGCAGATTGATGCCCCAACCAGGAGGAGCTCCAGGATGGATACCCAAGGAAACACATCAACCAAGATTGTTGACAAGGCCAAAGCTGCTGATGAGAAGAAAGACTTATCAGGTACCTCTCTTAATGCATCCAATTCTTTTGCAATTTTAGATGATGATGATATTATTGCTAGAGCTCTAGAAATGGGTATCAATCAGTGCTCTTTACCTCTTGAAAAAGTACACTATCTCAAAGATTTAGAGATTGCTAGACATTCTATCAAAGATCTGCTGCTAAAAATGAACCAAGTAAGATTTTGCTTCTAGGGTTCAGTGATGATATGGAAGATTTCACTCCTGTGATATCCAGGAGAACAAAAAAGCAGAGAAAATCAGCAGAGAAAAAAAGATGGAGAGGGACACCAACAAAATCAGGTGTTGCCTCTGGAGGGGCACTAACAAAATCCAGTGCTGCCTCGGTGAAGGTTCACAATGATCACCCTTTGTGTGGCATTGTAACTGGAACCAGAACTAGAAGGAAAAAATCATAAGTATTTATGATAGGTGCCACTTTAAATTGCAGGGGAGTAGGAAAGAAAGGTATGAGTGTGTTCCTGTCAGATTTTCTCAGAGTTCAAGAGGTTGATTTCATTGGCCTACATGAGACAATAAAGAAGGATTACTCTCCTACTTTCTTCAGGAGGTTTGATCATATGAATGTTTTTGATTGGAGATGGATTCCTTCTGTTGGCAGATCTGGAGGGATTTTGGGTGGCTTTAGGTCATCTAGATTTGACATTTGCAAAACTGATGTTGGTAGATTTCATATCAAAGTCACTTTATATGATAAAAAGATACAGATGAGATGGAATCTAATTATTGTCTATGGGGCTGCCCAAATTGAGGATAAAGAAGATTTCTTGGTGGAGTTGGGAAATGCATGTACTGATCAAGAGCTGCCTTTGCTGATTGGTGGAGATTTCAATATCATTAGGTTTCCTTCTGAGAAAAATAAAATCATGAGAAGAAACAGATGGACTGATATGTTTAATGCCATTATCAATTGTCATGGCCTGAGAGAGATTTATCTATCTGGTGGCCAATACACTTGGTCAAACAATCAACAGGATCCTACCCTGGAAAAACTTAACAAATTTCTGATGAATGATTCTTGGGAAAGTTTATTTCCACTCACCACTGTTCATAAGCTTGTCAGGGAAATGTCAGATCACAATCCTTTGATTCTGGATACTATGGAGCAGAAAGATAAAGTTGTCAGACAATTTAAGTTTGAGAAAGCCTGGCTACAGGACGATGAGTTTCTTAACAGGGTTTCCAGGGCTTGGCAAATCCCAGTAAGAGCTTCTGACAGCTTGGGGAAACTGCAACAGAAACTGAAAAATGTTAAAAAAGATCTGAAGGGATGGGGAGCAAATCTGAAAGGGAGAGACATCAAAAGAAAAAAAGAGATTAATAGTGAGCTGGAAGAGTTAGAAAGGTTGGAAGAAAATCAGCTTCTGTCTGCCACACAGATAAGAAGAAGAACTCAAATGCAGCAGGAGCTACTGTCTATTATTGACAAAGAAGAGAAATATTGGCAACAGAGATCCAGAGAAAGATGACTCCTCCAGGGAGACAGTAATACTGCCTTCTTCCATAGAATTTCGAAAGGCTGTAAAAGAAAAAGAACTATTTTCTCCATGTCTGAAGGAGATAATGTTATACATGGGACAGATGATTTGTTGAACCATGCCACAGCCTTTTATAAAGATCTCTTTGGACCAGCTGCTGATTCTGGCATCAGGTTGGAGAATCAGATTTGGGATGTTGATGAAATGATTAGTGCTGAGGAGAGAGAGAGATAATGGACAGAACCTTTAGTGAAGCTGAGATTAAAAATGCCATAGATCAGATGGAAAACAACAAGGCAGCTGGACCTGATGGAATTCCTGCTGAATTTTATAAGGAATGCTGGGATATTATCAAAATAGATGTGGTGACTACCTTCAATGATTTCCACAGACATGCTATTGACTTGAAAAGAATTAATTATGGTATCATCACTCTTATACCAAAAGGGCCAGATGCAGACAGAATTCAGAAATACAGACCCATTTGTCTCCTGCAAGTCCTCTTTAAGATTTTCACAAAAGTTTTGACTATTAGAGCAATTCCCATTATGAATAAAGTGATACATCCTTGTCAGACTGCATTCATAAAAGGAAGGTTCATTACTGATGGGGTTGCCCTTCTACAAGAAGTCTTGAGAGAAGCAAAATTCAGAAAACAACAGGGGGTTGTTCTGAAAATTGATTTTGAAAAGGCTTATGATAAAGTAAACTGGGATTTTCTGTTTGACTGTTGTAGACAGAAAGGTTTCAGTGAAAACTGGCTAGTCTGGATAAAAATGGCAGTTGCTGAAGGAACTCTCAGTGTCAAAGTTAATGATAAGGTGGGACCATATTTTGGCAGTCATAAAGGGGTCAGACAGGGTGATCCTTTTGCTCCCTTTCTTTTCAATATGGCAGCTAACAGCCTTGCAAAAATGGTTTCTGTAGCACAACAGAATGAGCTTGTAACAGGATTGGCTGATAATGTTATTCCTAGAGGGATTTCTATGTTGCAGTATGCTGATGATACAATTCTGTTGATTCAAGATGATTTGGAACAGGCTAGAAACCTCAAATTACTGCTATACTTGTTTGAAGCAATGTCTGGCCTGAAAATAAACTTTGAGAAGAGTGAAGTTATGCTGATCCTTCATGATGATAACAAGATTCAGACTTACTCAGATTTGTTCAATTGCAAAAGTGGTACTTGGCCAATAAAATACTTAGGCACTCCCATCAGTGCTAGAAGGCCCACTGTTGCTGAGATGAGCTTTCTAGGGGACAAGACAAAAAAGAAAATGTGTGCATGGGTAGGAAATAATATGTCAATTGGAGGAAGGTTGATCAAGATTGGTGCTTGCTTATCTAGCACATGGGTATATCAGATGTCAATGAGACTGTTACATAAAACAACTATAGAGGATATTGATAAACCAATTAGATCTTTCTTTTGGGCTGGTAGTGCTGATAAGAGGAAATATCACTTTATCAAATGGAGATGGATTTGCAAGCCGAAAAAAGGTGGCTTGGGCTTGAAAGATCTCTCAAAATTCAACATCAGTCTTATGTGCAAGTGGTGGTGGAAAGTTGAATCTTCTGCCAGTCCTTGGAATGATTTTATGTGTAGGAAATATCTCAGAGGTGCTGGTGTTTTCTATTCAAAGAAAAGGTCAGGGGATTCCCCATTGTGGATTGATATGCAAAAAATCAAAGATCTCTATTTATCTGGCAGAAGGATGCAAGTGGGAAATGGGAGGTTGACAAGTTTCTGGCAAGATGCTTGGTGTGGAAATACACCTCTGAGAGAATCCTTCCCAGAAATTTTCAATATTTGCAATGAGCAAGATATTACAGTTGCTGATGCTGCTGTCCATGGGTGGAATTTCTCCTTCAGAAGATATCTGTCTCCAGAGTTGGCTGCTCAAGTGCATGGTCTGTTGGGAATTGTGAGACAGATTAATCTATCCCAGGAAAAAGATAAACCTGTTTGGAAATGGACAAAAAATGGGATTTATTCTGTGAAATCTATGTACAATCATCTGTGCAGATATGGGATAGACAGATCCTTCAAACACATGTGGAAAAGCAAGATTCCTTTGAAAATCAAAATTTGGCTGTGGTTAATTTGACACAATGCAATTGCTACAAAAGATAACATGTTGAAGAGAAACTGGGTTGGAAGTGCCTCTTGTCAATTTTGCCATCAAAATGAGAGTATATCTCATCTTTTCTTTGACTGTGTTGCAGCAAAATATGTTTGGAGTACAGTTGCTATGGCTATTGGAGCAAAAAACAGGCATGGGAGTTTTACTCAGTTCTTTGAGTGGTTTCCACACTTTGTTCCTGCCAGTAGGAATGTCCAGATTGCTGGATTAGCAGCGATATGCTGGGCGATATGGAAGCTTCGCAATAGAGCCTGCTTTGATATGAAGTTGATTAAATCCCCTGGTGAATTAATTAGTTTATCCGTTGTTTTCATGAACTATTGGGCAGGCCTCCACAATGATGCTGATGAGAGGAGTATCAAAGCTAGGGCTGACAATTTGCTTCGGCTGGCGACTGCTGCGACGACTACTGCTTCCTCAGCTGCTGGAAGGACTGGGCGAAGAACCTTAACAATTACCGCCACTGCGACAGATGATCCTGAGGAGAACGAGATGGAGACAGATGATGCTGGAAACTGAAGCTCTCACAAAGCTCCCTTTTGATGCTAGTCACCCCAGGAAAACTGACCTTTGTTTGGATCATGGAAGATACCTGTTGCTCCTGGGATAGCTTTTTGTTTGTTTCTGTTTGATCGATCTGATCAACTGGTCTTGTAATATAACTCTTTAAATGCTAGCAATAGGCGGCGCTCCCCCTCCCCCTGCTCTGTTGTGATACTATTTGATGTTTTTCGTTATCTCATGGTAATGAAAATCGATCCCCTGAGGGGTGGTCGCTTGGAAAAAAATCTAAATTTTAACAAATCCCATACAACCTTAGTGAAACGGAGGAAATATATAGAATGCAAACAACCAATAAGAAAGCCAAAGAAGAAATTAAAAGGCAAAAGATGCAATCATGTAAGATTACAAAGATGCCTAAGATAGTGGAGGGCCGATCTAACGACTATGGCGCCATGAGTGTGACATAAAAGCGTCATTGATCACATGTTTCAATCTTGTACATACTGACAAGGGTAGGTTTTTGCAAGGAGCCAACTTCAGTTAAGTGAAGTGAGTTGATAAACAGCTTTTATCCTACTTTGTAAATATTTGATCAATCGAGTAAGAGTGAGTTAAGTGGTACAAGGATACGTAGTATTACACAGCAAAGTCCGATCCTCAACCTAACACATGGATGTTGCACACCATGTGCAGTCCAAATTCCACCTGTGAAAGATCTTACACAGACCTAATGTTATTTTCCAAAAACCCTAGCTCCTGAGCCGCTCCCGCGAGCGGCCTGGGAGCTCCCGGCGGCGCCTCTCCTCTCGCCCCCCAGAGCCCCTCCCCTCCCCCTCGCGCAGTGGCGGCGGCGCGGGCTGGCGCGGTCGGCAAGGGCGCAGCGCTAGCGTAGGGCGCGGCGGCGCGGCCGTACCCCTTCGAGGCGGTTCTATGGCGTGCTCATGGCAGCTTCGGCGGTTCTTCCGGGTGGGGCGGCGGCGGGCGGTGCGACCTCGAGGCGGCATAGCCGAGGGCGGTGTGTGCGTGGCCTGATGCTGGTGGGCTTGGACGAAGACGTCGCTGCGATGGGCCGGCGGTGTGGATGTTCCCTGTGGCGGCGGTGGGCATGGCGGATACAGATCTGGCCATCCTCGTGCGGGCCGGGGCAGGGGCCCCGGGCCCATTCGAGCCCCCATCCGTTGTTCCAGAGTTAGAGGGCACCTCGCAGCCATGGGGGTTGTAGGTTGCTGCTCTGGATGTGGATCTTGCCCCTGCCGGTGTGGAGGCGCAGTGGTGGTGGCCGAGTTCCTACGCCGGTATGTGGTGTTCTCGCACCGTTGTCCTCTGTTCGGCTGTTCTCTGGGGTAGGACGCTAGGGCGATGGCCCTGGAAGGTGGGAGTCATGTTGGTCGGCGGGCGAGCAAATGACTCTGGTGCTGGCCGGTGACCACGGCCGTGAGGGCGGCGTGGTGGTTGGCGAGTTGAGTGTTGTGGGGTGTAGATGGCGGTGATTTTGCCAAAGGGAAACCTTTTCCCCTTGGGCCACGGTGGCGGCGTCCGCGGACGGCGTTCCCTTGTTGAAGGCGCCCTGAGGCCAATCTCCGTCCCTCTATTTCCTCCGGGTGAAAACCAAAGATCCTCGGATCGGGCGGTGGCGGCACTCCGGTGTCGTGCTCTTGTTGAAGACACCGTCTTGGAGCCCACAACACAAGGCTCTTTGATGGTTGTGACGGAGGTGATTCTTTGCGATCTTCGGAAAGGCTTGCTCCGTGCCCTTCCCTTGTCGAGCTTCCTTGGTGCTGCTTCTCGGTCTGTGAGCAACGTGGGTTAGTCCCCGGTGGTGGTTGGCTTCGGGTGGCGTTTCTGCGACGGAGGGGTGCTGTCGATGGCACACGTGAAAAATGGCTTGCTCTCGAGTGAGCTCCGGCCCGACACTGTAGCTTTCAGCTCTGCTCCAAGTCCTCGTAGGTGTTTTGGCTGAGCCCGTTGGTCGCGGTTCCAGTTGTAGCTTTTTTGGTAGTTCGTGTGGGTGTGTGGTCTCGATCTGTAAGCTGGGTTCAGCACTTTGTATCATTTTCGACGTTGGTGGCTTTGTTAATTCAAAGTTGGGCACTTGTGCCTTTTATCTAAAAAAAAGATCTTACACAAAATATATGGTTTCACAATTGGAAAATGAATTTGGAGCCCAAAATCAGTGGAGCCGTTCATTTCAAAATTTGAAAATGACCTTTTGAAGTTATAAAAAAATCTAAAAATATATTCATATAAGCATATGGATTGGGATAACAAATTTTGCCCATATGTGTTGTGTTTAATTGTTGATAAACAAATTGAAGCTTCCCCAGCTGAAGTTATCACTTCATATTCCTCTTGTACGGAGAAGCTTCATATAAGCATATGGATTGAGATTATGGCTTGGTGATTCTTGACTTCGAGCATCGATATTGACAAGTAGGGCGACATTACAGGCGGAATTCAGTGCCTAAACTTGCAGGGTGAAAACCTAAAGTCTGATCATAACTGGTTATGTGTAGCAAAGATTTTGTTGAAGGCATTGTTTTGTGAGTGTGGACTTTTTCCGGGTGAAAACCTATGGTTATTGATCATGGCGATGACAATTCTGGTATACAGTTTCCTTGTTGGAGGTATCGCTTTTGGAGATTATGAATTTCTATTCATGTGTTGGTGGTGGTTGGTCCATTGTTACAAGGAACAAGTCTTTGTAGCGGGACTTTTTCTTTTCTGTAATTTTTTTCTTTTTGAGCCGTGTGCATCTATATTGCACTAGGGCAGTGCGCTCTTGCAGAAGCTAGACGTAGTTGATATCTTCGTGATATTAATATATTACTTTTATTAAAAACTAGCATGGTAGCCCACGCAAATGTGACAACATAATCTAAAATATGTCGATAAATAAATTAGTACTGTGTATTACGTGTTCTGATGTACTCCTCCTTCTTTTGGTTATGTGGCATTTTGGGGTTCTTTAAAGTCAAACTTTATCAAGTTTGACTAAAAATATCTTAAAAATATTAGGAACCATAAGAGCAAATTCAAACAGTATAACATAAATATATAGCTTATGGCGATTATATTGGCACAACCTTTTTTTTCAAACTCGGTATAAATTTTACATTGCAAATGTTTATATTTTTTCTAAATATTTAGTCAAACTTTGCAAAGTTTGAGTTTGACTAAGTCTAGAATACAAAATAATTGTGAAATGATGGATTAGTACAATTCCATAATCATCGTAAATGATATGCTAATAAATGACATGGGTAAAAAAAGGTTTAAGAATGTCTTTGTTGGTTTTTCAATGGTATTTTTGTAAAAAAAAATAGTACCCGTCTAGAATAATCTGCTCTCGGATGCATATTTTTTCAGAGAAGTCACTCATACATTTATAAAGTTACCAAATTGGCCTGCAAATTTAAATTTTAAATTCAAATCTTCTCCTCCTCCGTCCATTTCAAATCTTCTCCACCTCCGTCCTTTCTGCCGCCTGCCTCTCTGCTCGCCGTTGGAAGGCTCCCGAGAAGGTCGCCCGACCTGACCCTGCTTACCGTCGAAATTCTCCAGCATGGGCCCGCCACTCCGCTTGCGCTCCATCCTCTTCGTTGGAAATAGGAGATTTATATTCATATATTTTTGTACATTCCAAATTTATTCTACAGTCTACATGTACTTGTCATGTCACGTCCATGTATTTTCTTTGTAAGAGTTTATGTTCAACACTACGTAGTATTTTGAACAGGAAAAAACATTTCCGATTGATCATTTGTAGAAGACTTGCATATCTATTTCTGGAATGCGGCCGTATATGGCAATGACTTTCCAGAGCATAGAAAGACCTTGACACGCTAGTCCAACACGTACAAAGACTCTTATTGCTGAAACTACTTGAGGGAAGTGGTGCTCTGGTAATAATAGGTGAATATGAACAATTATAAAAATATATATATAATTTGTTTTTAATAAAGAGTATACAAATAATCGAAATAAAATTTTAGGTTTAACATCCGGACAGTCTATGTTCGTACATAAGTTTTCGAAAAATATGTGTTTTATGTGACCTAAAAATATTATTTTCTTGAAACTTGTGTACATATATAGAATATTTAGATGTATATGTAAAAAAATATTTTAGATTTTTTGACATTTTGAAATGTTTTTACACATAACATATTCATACGTAGCCGAGATATAAATTGGATTTCCCTACTTAAGATGTATCTTAAAAGAAACAAAGCTACTTAAGCCATCTAGCTTTTAAGACGTCATGGAGACGGACTCCCTAAAAAGTATACGTGCATTTTACTTATTTTTGTACCTGTTAAGAAAAATATGTTTTACGCATTTTCTTCTAAATCTCAAATATGTTTTACGCATTTTCTTCTAAATCTCAACCGTTAAAATTTATAACCAATGGTTAAATTTTTTTTTGTCTATGTGGAGTTACATGGTGCCTCTATTTTAGATCCTGTATTGTGCTTTTAGTATATAATAGATACAAGGAGTAACTTTTATATTTCAATACGGAAGATGAATCCAACGATAGTACATATACGAAACACAATTCTCTGACTTATAATCCTCACCAATGTTAAGCCAGTAGGAGTAGTACTAGCAGTAAAAAATAAACGCATTTCAAGAGCGCCAATGCTAAACCAGCACTTCAGTCCAGTGACCGAGACGCTCACACGGTGAACACGGTGTAGAACGCAGCGGCCGCGAGCGCGAACACCAGACCCGCTGGGCCATGGAGCGACGAGACACCATTCTGCTGCAGGTACCCTGATGGCGTCGCCTTCGACCCTGTGTCGGCAGCCGCAGGTGTTTGCAACTCCGGCGTGGTTGGCGCGTCGGCGACCGGAGCACTGGCACCACCAGCTACAAAAGAGAGAAAACTTTCAGCAATGCAGGAACCAAAAGCAGAGCATGTATGGATGGTAGGTAGATCAGTGAATCTTAATCTCCTCATGTCTAGGGAAGCAAATTTGGTGCACATGAGCACCAGTGCTCTCAGTTTTTAAAATATTTGAAAACTGAATTTCTGCATTTTAAAAAAATCATCACATTTATTCCATGAATACATAGACATATTCTGAATATTCATGCAAAGTTTCGGTAGAAATTGCATTGTATTTTGAGCTACAAGCAAAAAACAAATTTGTGACTACGTATAGAGGTATATATTTGTCAGAAATTTATCTTTTTTGTATAGCTTAAAATATAACATATTTTTCTTCAAAATTTCTACCGTACCTTCAGAATGTTTATATGTATGTGGGTATTTAATTTCATATTTTTTAAATCCAAAAAATATGATTTTTAAAAATTAGGAGCATGTACCAAATACACTTTTCGCATGTCTAGTGGTTTTTATCGTTGGAGCACTTACCGCCGTTGCACTTGCTCACCGGCGGGGTCTGCACGTTGCACGCCTTGGGCAACTCGAGCGCGCGCGTCTTGTTGATGGTCATGCCGCCGACTGAGTCGCCACCGAGTGCGCTGCAGAGGCACTCTGGCTGGGACTGCACTACGGAGCTGAGCTGCGAGCAGCATGACTTGGCCGGCGCCGTCTCGTTGCCACTGATGTAGTTCATGCACGGGTAGAGGCCGATCAGCGCCAACGTGCACCCGGACTGCGCAGACGCCGACATTACCAGCACCGCGGCCACCGCGACCAGGAAGAAGCTTTTTGCTCGGATAATTGCCATTGATTCTCCTCCCTCTTCCCCTTAGCTTGCTACTATTGGGAGAGGTTAAGCTTCTTTGGTGGATCAGAGCGAGACGCTGCTTGCTTGCGTTGATTGGGCTGTCAGCTGTGTAGGTGTCTGCTTTTGGTGTTCGAGTTTGTGTCATTTTATAGTAGTGTTTTTTTGTTGGGGAAGGTGGAATTAGTTGGGTATGTTGGTGAACTGCAGGTCCCTATACTTCCAATACATGACACGGGATGATTTCTTTGTACGAATTAGGGGTGTTCAGAGTTGAACCGGGTGTTGTTCATGCCGTGTTAGAAGATGCAACAACGGTACCAACTACAAAGTGTCACGGTGGGGTGGGCTGCCTCTTGTATTTTTCTTCATGATTTGTCTTCTTGACACGCAAAATATTCTTTTTCTGACAAGGAGTGATTTTATTAAATCTCATAAGCGGGATTAAAGCGATAGAGTTTACACGCGGCCTTTGCATATCTCTATGTACTCCCTCCGTCTCACGAACCTTGTCTGATTTATTAAAATTTAGATATATCTAAAAGTAAATAAAATCTAGATACATCTAAATTTTAACAAATCCTAGACAACTTTAGTAAAACGGAGGGAATATATAGAATTCAAACAAGCAATAAGAAAGCCAAAGAAGAAACTAAAAGGCAAAAGATGCAATCATGCAAGATTACAAAGATGGCTAAGGTAGTGGAGGGCCGATCTAAGAGCACCTCCAGCCGTTGGGACTCCCAGGTCGTAATCCGGCGCTATTTAGCGCCAGATGGATGTATATTTCGGCCTGGGCATCCCAGTTTGTCAGCGGCGAGTCCAGGGGAATGCAGGCGAAACGAGGAATTCAAACGGAAGATGACGAAAATCGTCAAAACTTAGCCTAAAATTAGAGATATTTGCGAGTTCGTACATATATAAACCGAATTCGAAATATATTTGAATTTGGCTAGTGAGAATATAAACTAAACATAAAAAAAACACGGCGTTCTAAATGCCGAAATGGCGGTAGAACGCCGTGCAGTTGTCGCCATCGTCGCTGGAGTCGTCGTCGTCCTCGGGTGGTGGCGCTTGCTAACTGCATGCTGCTCTAGCCGGGGGCTCCCCAACGGCTGGAACCCTGGCCAGGGTCACCTTGGCGTGGCGGCGACGGCATCGGCCGATACCAGTCATCCTCGCCGATGTCCTCCAGCTTGATGAGCGGCGCGGGCGGCGCGGCCGCCGGGTCCAGAAGGCGCCGCTGTCCTCCAGCTTGATGAGCGGCGCGGGCGGCGCGGCCGCCGGGTCCAGAAGGCGCCGCTGCTGCTCCGCCTCCTCCCTCTCCCAGTCTTGCCTAGACCAGGTGAGCGCCGCGTCCATGGGGAGGGCGTTGTCGGCGGGGACGAGGTCGTTCAGCAACCTCGCGATTGCCTCGCGGATCGCGACGTCCTCGGCTCGCGCGACCTCCTCGGCGGCGAGGTCGGAAGCCGCTGCAGCCTCCTTCTTCGTCTTCCGCTACCGGCCGCGTGACGGAGATGAGGCGCCCCCCCCCCCCTCGCGGATGATGAGGGCGCCGGTGCTGCGTCCTCGGGTTGGCGGTGGAGACGTGGGCTCCTTCTTCGGCATCGCAGGAGGTGCCGATCCGCACGAACGCGTGGCCGACCTTGTCGCCAAGCCCGATGAGGAGGACAACGCCATTCGCCGCGGCATCCATGAGCTTCCGTGTCGGCGCGACACGGAAGGCACCACCGTTGGCGGCGACATCCCTAGCACGGGGTAGTTGCCGCCCTCGATGTGAGCGAGGACGGCCTCGAGCGTGCGGCCCGGCGCGCTCCACCAGCGGCGGCGTCCGGCGGCATTGTTGCGCGCGGGAGGGGGAGGAGGGCCATCGTACGTGGCAAGTTCGCGGTCGTACATGTTGCAGAAGAACTATATCCAAACGTCGTAGTTCTCCGGGAAGAAGCGCGGGTTGGCGCGCTGCTCGTTGCTCATGTTGTCGAGCACCGCCTCGATCTCCGGCACCAGGGAGTCGCCTTGCAGCGGCGGCGGGATCG
Source organism: Lolium rigidum (assembly GCF_022539505.1). NCBI lineage: Eukaryota > Viridiplantae > Streptophyta > Magnoliopsida > Poales > Poaceae > Lolium > Lolium rigidum. The sequence goes on along the minus strand of NC_061510.1, from coordinate 398,330,598 downwards.
GCACGCCTCCCGCGCTTAGCTTCCAACCTCCAGGCGCTCGGAAGTCAGCGGCGCCGGGTAGCCCTCCATGTACAAGAGCCGCCCCTCCCACTGGTGGAGGGACCGCCGACCGAAGCCGTTGTGCGCCGCGCCGTCGCCGGGAAACGATTCGCCATTGCAACCGACATTTTTTTGACGAGAGAAGAGTAGGGAGAGAGGGGCGGTGGTGGTGAATGCGGGCAGGCGCGGTAACTCCGCGATAAATATAGGGGAGCAGCGTGTGAATTCGAGGAGACGACATTAATTCTGTGTGCGGAAGCTATGCGTCGCAGCGACGACTGAGAGGAGGTAGGCTTTTATAGCACGCGGAAGACTATGTGAATATGTGATGAGGACGACGATTGGCGTTTCTCGCCGACAAGTCTGGGCCACCAGGCGCACGGGAACTTTCCTCGATGATTCCCGCGCTTTTGTTTCCTCCGGACTCCCCGAGCGCGTCCCGGGGGGCCGGGGTTGACATGGGCTTGCTGGATGGATAAGATCTAGACGGAAACGAGGATCCGGGGACGGAACTAGGCAATTTTTCGCCGCCTAGATGAAAAAATGGCTCCTAGAGACCTTGTCGGGGAGACGGATGGAGGTGCTCTAACGACTATGGTGCCATGAGTGTGACATAAAAGCATCATTGATCACATTTTTCAATCTTGTACATACTGACAATGGTAGGTTTTTGCAAGGAGCCAACTTCACTTAAGTGAAGCAAGTTGATAAACAGCTTTTCTCCTACTTCGTAAATATTTGATCAATCAAATAAGAGTGAGTTAAGTGGTGCAAAGATATTACACAGAAAAGTCCGATCCTCAATCTAACAAATGGATGTTGCACACCATGTGCACTCCAAATTCCACCTGTGAAAGATCTTACACAAAATAGATGGTTTCACAATTGAAAAGTGCATTTGGAGTCCAAACTCAGTGGATCCCTTCATTTCAAACTTCATAAATGACCTTTTGAAGTTATAAAAAAATCTACAAAAATATTCATTTAAGCATATGGATTGAGATATCAAATTTTACCCATATGTATTGTGTTTAATTGTTGATACACAAATTGTAGCTTCCCCAGCAGAAGTTATTACTTCATGATCCTCTTGCACGGAGAAGCTTCATATAAGCATATGGATTAAGATTATGGTTTGGTGATTTGTGATTTGGAGCAACGGCATTGACAAGTAGGGGTGACAACACAAGAGGAATTCAGTGCCTAAATTTGTAGGGTGAAAATCCAAAGTCTGGTCTTAATTGGTTGTGCCTAGCAATGATCTTATTGAAGGCATTGTTTTGTGAGTGTGGATTTTCTTCGGTGTAAACCTATGATTATATATTGATCATGGCGATGATAGTGGTTGTGCACAATTCTCTTCTTGGAGGCATCGCTTTTGGAGATTATAAATTTCTGGTAATATCTTGGTGGTGGTTGGTCCACTGTTACAAGGAGCAAGTCTATGTAGCGTAACTTTTCTTTTATGTAATTCTTCTCTCTTTTTTAGAAAAAAAATGAATTAGTGCTAGGAGGAACTAGACACTAAATGATATAGTAGAAGCGGGACATCGGCGTGAGAATTCCAGAAATTCGCTCCTGACAGGATTTGAACTCTGGTCGTTAGGGTGCGCCACTGCGACCCCAACCACTGGGCATCGCTTTTGGAGATTATGAATTTCTGGTAATATCTTGGTGGTGATTGGTCCACTGTTACAAGGAGCAAGTCTATGTAGCGTAACTTTTCTTTTATGTAATTCTTCTCTCTTTTTTAGATGTGTACATCCATATTGCACTAGGGCACTGCGCTATTGCAAAAGCTAGATGTGATTGTTATCTTCGCGATATTAATATATTTCTTTTATTAAAAATACAAGGAGTAGCATTATATTTCAAGTGCAGAAGATGAATCCAATGATATTACACATATGAAACACAACTCTGACTTATAATCCTCACCAATGCCAAGCCAGTAGGAAAAGTAAAATACTAGTACTAGCAGTAAAAAATAAACGTATTTCAAGAGCACCAATACTAAACCAGCACTTCAGTCGAGTGACTGAGACGCTCACACGGTGAACACGGTGTAGAACGCAGTGGCCGCGAGCGCGAGCACCAGACCCGCTGGGCCATGGAGCGACGAGACACCATTCTGCTGCAGGTACCTTGATGGCGTCGCCTTCGACCCTGAGTCGGCAGCCACAGGTGTCTGCAACTCCGGCATGGTCGGCGCGTCGGCGACCGGAGCACTGGCACCACCAGCTGCGAAAGAGAGAAAACTTTTTTCTTTCAGCAATGCAGGAACCAAAAACAGAGCCAGTATGTACGGTGGGTAGACCAGTGTATCTGAATCTGTTCTTGTCTAATGGTTTTGTCGATGGAACACTTACCGCCGTTGCACTTGCTCACCGGCGGGGTCTGCACGTTGCACGCCTTGGGCAGCTCGAGTGCGCGCGTCTTGTTGATGGTCATGCCGCCGACGGAGTCGCCGCTGAGCGCGCTACAGAGACACTCCGGCTGGGACTGCACTATGGAGCTGAGCTGCGAGCAGCATGACTTGGTCGGCGTCGTCTCGTTGCCGCTGATGTAGTTCATGCACGGGTACAGGCCGATCAGCGCCACCGTGCATCCGGACTGCGCAGACGCCGACATCACCAGCACCGCGGCCACCGCGGCCAGGAAGAAGCTTTTTGCTCGGATAATTGCCATTGATTTTCCTCCCTCTTCCCCTTCGCTTGCTACTATTGGGAGAGGTTAAGCTTCTTTGGTGGATAAGAGCGAGACGCTGCTTGCTTGCGTTGATTGGGCTGTCAGCTGTGTAGGTGTCTGCTTTTGGTGTTCGAGTTTGTGTCATTTTATAGTAGTGGTTTTTGTTGGGGAAGGTGGAATTAGTTGGGTATGTTGGTGAGCTGCAGGTCCCTTCTTCCAACACATGACACGGATTGATTTTTTTTGTACTACGAATTAGGGGGTGTTCAGAGTTGAACAGGGTGTTGTTCGATGCCGTGTTAGGAGATGGCAACAACGGTACCAACTACAAAGTGTCACGGTGGGGTGGGCTGCCTCTTGTATTTTTCTTCATGATTTGCCTTCTTGACGTGCAAAATATTATTTTCTGACAAGGGGTGATCTTATTAAATCTCATAAGCGGCATTAATGCGATAGAGTTTACACACGGCCTCTGCATATGTCTATGTACTCCCTCCGTCCCACGAACCTTGTCTGATTTATTAAAATTTAGATATCTAGACATTAAATACATGTAGATACATCTAAATTTTAACAAAACTCAGACACCCTTAATAAAACGGAGGGAATATATAGAATGCAAAGCCAAAGAAGAAATTAAAATGCTGTTGCCTGCCAAAACCCACCGGCGAGCAGCGACGAGCAACACGAAGAGCCGGGAGGCTCCCAGAACTGCTGGTGGGTCCTGGTCCCTCGGGCAATGGCCCGCAAAACTCCGGCACACGTCCTGGTTGTTGCAAGGGCGTGCCACCTGACCTATACCTGGTCAGGAAGGTGATGGATTGCTTCGATTAGTTTCCTGCATGGCAGACACGTAAACATTAAATCCGAGCCTCGATCGGCTCTCAGGTTACCCTGTGAATCGGCTCAAGGAGCCGATCGACTCATGGTTCGTATTGCATCTACGATAACATGGGGGTCCTGCTTGATCAATACTAAGTTAAATCAATCTACGACAGTCTAGGGTTTTCACCGCATAACTGGAACATCCTACACGTAGTTGAGCCTGGCAGGTACGAAAGATAATACAAAACTAGTCCTAGAAGAGGCCTAAAAACCAACACAAAGTCGATTCCTGGAACAACTCATCTTGGATCGGCAAACTATATCTTACGCACTACTGGATCGTTCAACCCGTTTGCAAGGCCTAACCATGCGGATATCAAACTAATCCTTGAAGAACAAGGAACAACCATAACAGATCAGATCTACTAAATAAAGATTAAGCAAGATGCTGCCCTTACACCTAAGATAGGTGCAAAGGCAGCTAAATATGTAGGGGCAGCGTAACTAAGCAAACATATCAGAAAAGCATCGATATTAGCCCCAACACATCTATGATAACGGTGTTACTCGCCATCAACAAGGCTTCAGTACGAGCAACACAAAACAACGAATAAACTGATACTGCTCAGATCGCAAGATGCGATCTGGGCAGCATGGCGCTTACCCGGAAGAAACCCTCGAAACAAGGGGTGGCGATGCGCCTAGATTGGTTTGTTGTGAACGTGATCGTCCTCCTTTCTCAATAACCCTAGGTACATATTTATAGTCCGTAGACTTTCTATCTTTGGAATAAACCTATCTGCGTACAAACTAAACTCTATCTCTTAATTCTAAACTTAAACGTGATCTACCATAATGTACAGATACACGGGCAATCTAGGACACACTCTCGCACAAGGCCGATTTAGAAATACTTTATGTGTATATCCTCTAAGCCCATCTCAATCACGGCCCACCTCCTGATTTGGCTAAAATCCGGTGATAACACATGCCCCCCTGGTTTTGGCAATAATAATTCCAAAACCACTTCATTTTTTTTCTCTTCACCGGTTTACGCGTTGCAGAGTAGAACCGCTACAGTGCCTTTCCATCACGATGCCTTGTCTTCTCAACTTCTCTGTAGTGCACGATTTGTCAGTTTTGGCACCGCATCCTCGAAAACTGCCACAACATTGAATCATCTCCACTATATCCCCTTTATTTAATCGCATCCGAGCAGTTCGCCTCATCATCCTCTTGCCCCACATTAGCAATCGAAACCTCCTCCTCTGCAACCATGGCCTCCTCCTCCTCTGCCTCTTCGGGTCTCTCCTTCCAATCCTCCTCCTCCCGTGAGCCGACACCGGAGTACGACCCGATAGCGGCGTACGAGGCCCGCGCTCCACCGCATTGGGATGAGAGGGATTGGGACTTCGCCGTCGAGTCAGAAGAGGACGAGCCCTTGACCGACGGGGAGGACAACCTCCAGCTCCTCGTTGATGGGGAGCTGGAGGAAGAGAGCGACGACGACGCCTTCTCCTGGGGCGACAACACCTCTACCGAGGAAGAGGATGAAGCGGAGGACGGCACCTCCTCCGAGGAGTACCCGCCGGCGAAGCGCTTCCGCGCCGGGTCGGAGGACGACGACGACGACGAGGAGGACGAAGAAGCCCCTGCCGACGGCTTCAGCAGCAGCGACGAGGACCTCGCCGGCAGCAGCGCCAACGGCAGCGAGGACGGCGACGACGAGGGCAGCGACGGCCCCTAAATTAGGGACTACTAGAATAGGGCTAGTAGTAGTACATTAGGTAGCAGATCTTCGTTTTGTGAGCAATCGGCTCTTCTTGTAAAAAACCCTCTTCAATCAATGAAGAATGCTTCCATGTCGATTTTGCCGACTGTCAAAGTAAGTCAACGCGCAAAGAGCCGATGGCAACGCATCGGTCTTTTACCACAAAACGCCAGCAAGGCCAGACTTCAAACGGTAACCTGCGACCCTCATCCAAAGGACCAAACTCAGATCCCCAATTTCCCATCGGACAGATTCAACTCGCGGCAGCGCGAATCCCAGATCCTCAATCGCGCAGATTCACCTCCGCCAGCGAATCAGATGGTGGAATCGTCCAACGCCAACGCAATGGCCTCTGGCCTGAAGGTAATCCTCAACTGCTCCTCGCCATCCGAGCATAGTGTTAGAATTAACAGCAAACATCTAAATTAATGCCTTATTTCACCATTAATTTTAGGTATCAGACATTCTGTTGCCGCATCCTTCTCTTCCACATTCTCTTTGTCTTGGCCCCCGTTCTGTCGAGAGTCCTGCCCATTTGATTTCTTGCGAGGCCAATAGGATTCCCTTCATGAACCAAAACTTAGATCTAACTTCTTGGGCCGACTGCTTACGAGCCTGGCCTAACCCTCCTGAAGATTGGGTTTCCTGGTACAGTAGAGTATCCAAAACTCACCAAGCCAAATAGGAAACCACAGGAATAGCCGATGCTTTGTATTTATCATTGTCTCCCCTTGAGAAGCATGAAAACCTTCTGAAAACCATCGGCTACTTTTGGTCTGATGCTCTGAACTGCTTCATGTTTGGCCACGGCCCCATGACACCAACTCTGCTAGATGTGGCCATGATCACTAGCCTAGACGTCACCTCTCCCAGCCCCTCTGCTTTTATGCTGCCAAAGGTCCCTTTCGAACTCTCCTCCAAAACAGAGTGCACAAACTGGGGTGCTTACCTTCGACGCCACATGAAAAACAAAGGCCCTGTAACAGAGAAAGAACACACGGCCTTCCTGAATTTCTGGTTGGAACACTTCATATTCTGTGGCCCTTCACTTGCTCCGACCAAGAATTATCTTTCTTTGGCCTATGAACTTGCCAGAGGCACCCAGCTTGGCATCGGCAAACTGTTCCTTGGAGAGGTCTATCGATATCTCCAACTAATGGCTGTCAATTTGTTTTCCCAAAAGACAGTCAAAACAGGAGGTCCTTGGTGGTTTATTCAGCTATGGGCTCAGCTGTATTTCCAGAACCACATCCCAAACTTCCCACTTCTCGCCACTTGTACCTTTCCAGATACTAACGGGAAGCAGATCCGATGCACTAGCTACGGCCAAGCTTTATACAGCCTTCCAGGTAGTAAACTGATCCCCAAGGAAGCATCAAAGTGGTTCAGCATTTTCTTCCGAGGCCTGGACAATCCTCTTTTCTTTCCTTACACGGAGTCTGAAAATTTTGAAAATCCAGTCTCCTTCAGGCTAGACAGCTTTGCCGATGACACCAGCACCCGGCAATTGTACTCCACCATGATCCGTCCCTGCTTCCTTCCCGTTGGCATGAGCACCTCAAACAGGATAATCAAACCTGGTTATGAGTCTTATCAGCCGGTCGTAGCAGCCCGGCAGTTTGGTCTTGGGCAGGTGTCTCCCCACTTCTTCCTCCACCACTTGACAGAGAGCAGAGCTGATTTGCCCGATGTCCTCACCGGTCAGAGGTGTTATTCTTTCTTTCATGCTCTAGCCATCCCTGTCCCTAACAACCTCTCTTTCACCTCATCAACCGATGGTTTCGAGACCTGGTGGTCAATGTGGAAAACTCATGCCTTCAGGAGAGCTCTGGGACCGTTGCTGAAACATCTTGATGCTGAATATGATATCCCTGCAGAACAGGTACCACCACTCGCAAATTTTCTTGAAGTGGCTTACAATGATTTCTATAACCTTGCTGTCTCCTTGCAGCAACAAGATGGTCCAGAACCTGCACATGATGATGGCTCCCCCTTTGAATTCCTCCCACCAGCTCCGGTGGTCCTCTTCTGCAAAAGCTCGCAACCCTTGAAAAAGGTTGTGATGCAGAGCCAGCCGATTTCACCCAAATCGGCTCCCAAGAGCAAAGTAGCTCCCGGGCCAGCTGCCCCCCGAGCCCCAGTCAAAGCGAGAACGGCGGTGAGGAAAGTAGCTGCCAGGAAAACTTTGAAGCGCCAGATTCCTTCTCCTGATCAAGAGAGCTTGCACGTATGTTGATCCATGCCTTGACTGATTTCATCTATCCTTATAGGCTTCTGCAAACATGCTTGTGCTTACTAACTCTTCTTTTATAGACCTCCATTGAAGACAACTCCAGCGAGGAAACACAATCCAGTCGAGGGGATTCGAGCTCGGGCAACTTTGGGAAAACCACCACGCAGAGCCAGCCAGATTTGCCACCATCGGCTTCCAGGAAAAGTTCAGTTCCTGAACCTACTGCCCCCCAAGCTCCAATCAGAGCAGGGCAGGGCGGTCTACGCACAAAGAGCCGATGCATCAAGAGAGCTCGAAAGGAACCGCAAGCCCCTTCATCACACCAAGAGGCTTCAAATGTAATTACCCTCCATACTCTCCCCGGCTCATCTTTCATGCTAATCCATTGCTGCTCACATCGGCTAACCACCTCCTTTGCAGACTGATGACACTTCTAGTGGGGAAGTCGAGGAAGTACTGATGCCCTCTCCAAACCTGGATCTGGCAACTGATACGTCCAATTTGCATCACTATTTTATATCATAATTTGCTGCTATTCATTGATATATTTCATGTTTGGACATAATACTTATGTTATTTCATCTATTTTGCATGTTTCATGATTATTGGAGGATCGAGCACAGGAGCCGTGATTCTGCTGGAAAAAGCACCGTCAGAATGCAATATTTCGGAAGATCAACAGTTGAAGGAAATTATACCAAAAATCCTATTTTTCCAGATGACGAAGGAAGCCAGAAGGGGGAGCCGAGGGGACCCGAGGTAGGCCCACACCATGGGCCAGCGCGGCCCAAGGCCTGGCCGCGCCGCCCAGTGAGGAGGGGGGCCCACAGCCCCTCTCGCCTCCTTTTCTTCGCGAAATCCTTCGTCCCGAAGAAATAAGCCACAGAGGGTACCTCGCGAAGAGTTACAGCCTCGCCTCGCGGGGCGGAGAACACCAGAGAGAAAAGAGCTCTCCGACGGGCTGAGATCCGCCGGGGAAATTCCCTCCGGGAGGGGGAAATCGATGCCATCGCCACCATCATCGAGCTGGACATCATCTCCATCACCATCATCATCATCTCCACCATCATCACCGCCGTCTCCACCGCTGGACATCGTCACCGCCGTAGCAATTTGGGGTTTGATCTTGATTGTTTGATAGGGGAAACTCTCCCGTATTGATTTCTACTTGTTATTGATGCTATTGAGTGAAACCGTTGAACCAAGGTTTATGTTTAGATTGTTATTTGTCATCATATCACCTCTGATCATGTTCCATATGATGTCTCGTGAGTAGTTCGATTAGTTCTTGAGGACATGGGTGAAGTCTAAATGTTAGTAGTGAAGTATGGTTGAGTAATATTCAATGTTATGATATTTAAGTTGTGGTGTTATTCTTCTAGTGGTGTCGTGTGAACGTCGACTACACGACACTTCACCTTTATGGGCCTAGGGGAATGCATCTTGTACTCGTTTGCCAATTGCGGGGTTGCCGGAGTGACGGAAACCTAAGCCCCCGTTGGTATATCGATGCAGGAGGGATAGCAGGATCTCAGAGTTTAAGGCCGTGGTTAGATTTATCTTAATTACTTTCTTGTAGTTGCGGATGCTTGCAAGGGGTATAATCACAAGTATGTATTAGTCCTAGGAAGGGCGGTACATTAGCATAGGTTCACCCACACAACACTTATCAAAACAATGAAGATTAATTAGCCGTATGTAGCGAAAGCACTAGACTAAAATCCCGTGTGTCCTCGAGAACGTTTGGTCATTATAAGTAAACAAACCGGCTTGTCCTTTGTGCTAAAAAGGATTGGGCCACTCGATGCAATTGTTACTCTCGCACTTTACTTACTCGTACTTTATTCATCTGTTACATCAAAACCCCCTAAATACTTGTCTCGTGAGCATTTACAAGTGAATCCTTCATCGAAACTGCTTGTCAACACCTTCTGCTCCTCGTTGGGATCGACATTCTTACTTATCGAAGATACTACGATACACCCCCTATACTTGTGGGTCATCAAGACTATTTTCTGGCGCCGTTGCCGGGGAGTGAAGCGCTATTGGTAAGTGGAATTGGTAAGGGAAACTTCTACTGTTTGTGCTGATTTTATTTATACCTGCTGCCATAATTCATTATGGAGAGATCTCCTTTTGAATGTTTATTTGGGAAATCTGCTACTACTGCAAAGGTAGTGGATGAGGCGCCAGGTAAGGAAGAGATACCATACAAAATACCTATGAAAATTATTGAACGCGTAGTGGGTAACCGTTATACAGGGGATGGAACTGTCCACCCTGGAGATCATTTACTGTTCTTGCATGAATTATGCGGTTTATTCAAGTGTGCAGGTATTGCTATGGATGAAGTGAGGAAGAAACTATTCTCTATATCGTTGTCTGGTAAAGCGGCGCATTGGTATAAATTACTGGATAATGGGGATTCTCTTGAATGGAATGATATTGTGCCCCGGTTTTATTCTAAGTTCTATCCTCCAAGTGAAATTCACAAGGATCGGAATCGCATATATAATTTTTGGCCTCATGATGGAGAAAGTATTGCCCAAGCTTTGGGGAGATTGAAGTCTTTAATGCTCAAATGCCCCATTCATGAGCTTCCTGGTAATATTATTATTGATAATTTCTATGCAAGACTTTCTTTTGAAGACAAGACCTTGCTGGATACTTCTTGTTCTGGATCATTCACGCGCAATAAGGAAGAGTTTAAAAGGGACCTTCTCAATCGGATCCAGGAAAATACCGAAGGATGGGAGAACGACAAAGATAGAGAATCAGGTATAAATTATGATTATAAATGCATTTAAGCTTTTATGGATACTGATAAATTTCGTAATATGAGTGCTACTTATGGTCTTTGATTCTCAAGTTGCTGCAAATCTTTATAAAGCTTTTGCCTCTCATTATGAATTGTCTAAGAAGAATTTTGATAAGTATCATGAACCGTATAAAGATAAAATTGATTCATCTATTAATAAATGCGTTGTAGTTGAAACCGTTGATCATGTTATTCCCGAAGCTTATATTGAAAAAACTCCTTTCCCCGCTAAAATGAAGGAGTACTCTGTTATAAATAGTGCGGTTCATAAAAGTGAAAAGAAACCTATAGAACCCGAAGAACAAATAAAAGTTGAACCTGCTGTTGCAATAGTTAAAGATCTTGTGACTGAAAATTTGGAGGATGGTCATATTATTTTCTGTGAAGATGCTTCTAATATTGTTTCACATCCTAATAAACCCAAGCAAGCTAGTGTTCCTATGCTATCTGTTAGAATTGGTGATCATTGCTATTATGGTTTATGTGATATTGGTGCAAGTATTAGTGCTATTCCTTATGAGCTTTACACGGAGATTATGCACGAAATTGGTTCTTGTGAACTTGAAGATATTGATGTGGTTATTCAGCTGGCTAATAGAGAAACTATTTCTCCCATTGGCATTGTTCGAGATGTGGAAGTTCTATGCGGTAAGATTAAATATCCTGCTGACTTTTTGGTACTTGGTTCTGCTGCTAGTGAATATTGTCCTATCATTTTTGGTAGACCTTTTCTAAATACTTGTGGAGCTATTATAGATTGCAAGAAAGAGAAAATTTTGACTAAATTTGCTGGTGAATCTTATGAGTTTAACTTCTCTAAATTTACCAAAACTCCTTATAAAGCTGATTTGCCTAATAATGATTTTAAAATGGAACAGTGTGCATCTATTGTTCTTATTCCTAATAATCCTTTGCAACAACATTTGGAGAATAGCGAGAGTGAAGTTTTTAGGAAAGAAAGAGATGATCTTGATGAAATTTTTCTTCGCCAACCTATTCTTAAGCATGATTTACCGGTGGAAGATCTGGGAACAACACCGCCACCAAAGGAAGATCCTGTCTTTGATTTAAAACCTTTGCCTGATAATCTTAAATATGCTCATATTGATGATAAGAAAATATATCCTGTTATTATTAGTTCTAAGCTTTCAGAGTTTGAAGAAGAAAGGCTATTGGAAATATTGAAGAAACACCGAGGTGCTATTGGCTACACTCTTGATGACTTGAAGGGGATTTCTCCCTCTATTTGCCAACACGCCATTAATATGGAAGATGATGCGAAGCCCGTTGTTGAACCTCAGCGTCGTCTAATTCCTAAGATGAAGGATGTGGTAAGAAATGAGGTATTACGACTTCTTGAAGCTGGTATTATATATCCTATTGCTGATAGCAGATGGGTTAGTCCTGTGCATTGTGTTCCTAAGAAAGGATGAATGACTGTTGTGCCTAATGATAATGATGAGCTCATACCTCAAAGAGTAGTTGTAGGGTATAGGATGTGCATTGATTATCGAAAAGTTAATAAGGTTACTAAGAAAGATCATTACCCTTTGCCTTTTATTGATCAAAGGTTAGAAAGGTTATCTAAAAATACTCATTTTTGATTTCTTGATGGTTATTCTGGATTTTCGCAAATTGCTGTTAAAACTAAGGATCAAGAGAAAACCACTTTCACTTGTCCCTATGGAACTTATGCTTATAGACGTATGCCTTTTGGTTTATGTAATGCTCCTGCTACTTTTCAAAGATGCATGTCTGCTATTTTTCATGGCTTTTGCGAGAGTATTGTAGAGGTATTCATGGATGATTTTTCTCGCCTATGGGAATTCTTTTGATAATTGCTTGCGGAACCTTGATAAAGTTTTGCAGAGATGTGAAGAAACTAACCTTGTTCTTAATTGGGAGAAATGCCACTTTATGGTTAATGAAGGAATTGTATTGGGACATAAAATTTCCGAGAGAGGTATTGAAGTTGATAGAGCTAAAGTCGAAGCAATTGAGAAGATGCCCTATCCTAGGGATGTTAAAGGTATTCGTAGTGTTCTTGGTCATGCTAGGTTTTATAGGAGGTTTATTAAAGACTTCTCCAAGATTTCAAAGCCTCTTACTAATCTTCTTCAAAAAGATGTACCTTTTGTTTTTGATGATGATTGTAAGGAAGCTTTTGAAACTCTAAAGAAGGCCTTAACAACTGCTCCTATAGTTCAACCTCCTGATTGGAACTTACCATTTGAAATTATGTGTGATGCTAGTGATTTTGCTGTAGGCGCTGTTCTTGGACAGCGGGTAAACAAAAAATTGAATGTTATTCATTATGCCAGTAAAACTCTTGATGCTGCTCAAAGAAATTATGCTACTACTGAAAAAGAATTGTTAGCTGTAGTCTTTGCTTGTGATAAGTATAGATCTTATATTGTTGATTCAAAAGTTACTATTCATACTCGATCATGCTGCAATCGGATACCTTATGCAAAAGAAAGATGCTAAGCCAAGGCTTATTAGATGGGTACTTCGTTGCAAGAATTTGATTTACATATTGTAGATAGGAAAGGTGCTGATAATCCCGTTGCCGATAATTTGTCTAGATTGGAAAATATTGCTTATGATCCTGTTCCCGTTAATGATAGTTTTCCAAATGAACAATTGGCTGCAATAAAGGTGAGCTCGCGAGATAGTCCTTGGTATGCTGATTATGCTAACTTTATTGTTTCCAAGTACTTGCCTCCAACCTTTTCAGCTCAGCAAAGGAGGAAATTCTTTTATGACTTGAGGCATTATTTCTGGGATGACCCACACTTATATAAAGAAGGAGTGGATGGTATTCTGCGAAGATGTGTTCCCGAATATGAACAACAAGAGATATTCAGTAAATATCATGGTAGTGCTTATGGAGGACATCACGCCGGAGAAAGAACCGCGCAAAAGGTTCTACAATCAGGTTTTTATTGGCCGACTCTCTTGAAAGATGCAACAAAGTTTATTTTATCTTGTGATGAATGCCAAAGGGTTGGTAATATCTCCAGACGCAATGAAATGCCTATGAATTATACTCTTGTTATTGAACCATTCGATTGTTGGGGATTTGACTTCATGGGACCTTTTCCCTCTTCAGTAAGGTAACACTCATATACTTGTTGCTCGTTGATTATGTTACTAAATGGGTGGAAGTCATACCTACAAAAAGTGCTGATGGTGAGACCTCTTTAAGAATGCTTTTAGATATTATTTTTCCTAGATTTGGAGTTCCTAGATATATTATGACCGATGGAGGTTCTCATTTTATTCATGGTGGTTTTAGAAAAACTCTTGCTAAATATGGTATTAATCATAGAATTGCTTCCGCTTATCATCCTCAAACTAGTGGGCAAGTAGAATTATCAAATAGAGAGATTAAATCTATCTTGGAAAAGACTGTTAATAAAACTAGAAAGAATTGGGCTAGTAAATTGAAGGATGCACTATGGGCTTATAGAACTGCTTATAAAAATCCCATGGGAATGTCACCTTATAAAATGGTTTATGGAAAAGCTTGTCATTTACCTTTAGAACTAGAGCACAAAGCTTATTGGGCAGTTAGAGAATTAAATAAAGATCCTAAACTTGCCGGTAATAAGAGATTGCTGCAATTGAGTTCTCTAGATGAATGGAGAAGTGAAGCCTATGAAAACACTAAACTCTTTAAAGAAAAAGTTAAGAAATGGCATGATAGAAGGATTATCAAAAGAGAATTTAATATTGGGGATAAAGTCCTATTGTATCGGCCTCGTCTCAGATTCTTTGCAGAGAAATTACTCTCGAAATGGGAAGGACCATATGTTGTTGAGGAGGTGTATCGTTCAGGAGCAATTAAAATTAGCTCTCTCCAAGGCAATGCCACGCAAGTGGTGAATGGACAAAGACTCAAGCATTATATCTCAGGTGATTCATATAATGTAGATGTTGATATTATTCGAGTGGAAACACCGGAGGCCTTCATCAAAGGACAAATTGACAGTTCGCCAGAACTCGACTTTGAATAGGTAACAGTACTGGTAATGAAAAGTTCGCAATTTACTTTCCGAACAATGTTTTTGCTGTTTTTGGAAAATATGAAAAATTACGAGATCGAAACGGAGTGGAGGAGACGCACGAGGGCGTGCCCCCATAGGCCGGCGCGGCCTGGCCTTGGCCCGCGCCGCCCTATGAGCTGGCCGCCTCGTCGCCTCTTTCCGACTCTAGTTCGACCTGGTACTTTCCTTTTGATATAAAAATTCCTGCTATATAATCCCCCGGACCCCTGGAGGTCCGTATATCGTTTTCTCGACGTGTTTTGTTTCGAGCTGTTTCTGCCAGGATTTGCTTCGGATCTAGAGCCATCATGTCCTCGTCGGAAACTCCGAAGGACAGCTCCTGCAAGGACGTTGACAACTTGTACATGGAGGAGCTGAGGATGCACCCCAAGGAGTTGATGCTCGTCGAGGGAGAACTGCAGATCAAGGATGTTCAGGGTCCTAAAGGAGAAGGGAGCTTGGAAGACAGGATGGAGAAGCTAGAACAAGAGGTCTTCAAATACAAGAAGATGGCTGAGCGTGAGGTGGATATCTTCCACAAGATTGTGTCTGAACTCATTGCTGAGCACGAGAAGGAAACTGCAAAGCTATGGGGCGACATCCTCTCACTTCACGACACCACCAACAAACTCCAAGCTCAACTCTATGACGTTCAGAATCAGAACTGTGAGTATGAAGTCAGGTTTAAACACATAAGCCATGCTGCTAGTTTCAGGATTCCGGAGACCAAGATGTCGTTTGTTGATGGAGAGCCTCTTCCTTGGAAGTCTGATGACGGTAATTCGTCACCACAATCGCCGAAGGAGTAATTCATCATCGGTATTGGCATCCCCTTGGTTTGTTCCAAGCTTGGGGGAGTGCCGCGGTATCACATCATCACTACCTTTTACTTTTTACTGTCAAGTAGTGTCATATCATGAGTAGGGAAGTTATCATATAAGATGGGTTGCAGTATGGAAGTATCTCTCCTTTAGTTGGTTGTCTATGTATCCCTTGGTGTGAGTTATCGTTATGGAATATTAATGAGAAGTCTTATCATTTACATATTGCACATCTTATTTTAGTTTGCAATCTCTATTATATGATTTATCTTGTCATTAGTATTGGTATCACTTTGGGAGAATTAAATAAATCTATTTGGTTTTGGCAAACCTAGCATTGGTCAATAGCAACAACACTTTGAGGTTTAAGTAGAAAAGAGAAATACATGTAGTTGTTTCATTGTCTTTCTTTCTTGTTAGCTCATAGCTTATTATTCTGAAGTTAAAATTGTTTGTGCTTGCAAGGAAGATGCATGATTGTTTCTATCACATGTATATTTGTTTGTTTCCTTCAACTCTTATGCTTGCTAATTAACCTTGCTAGCCAAAGACTTGTATTGAGAGGGAATACTTCTCGTGCATCCAAACCTTAACCCAAACCTATGCCATTTGTGTCCACCATATCTACCTACTACATGGTATTTTCTGCCATTCCAAGTAAATACTTCGTGTGCTACCTTTAAACAATTCAAAATTTACTATCTCTTATTTGTGTCAATGTTTTATAGCTCATGAGGAAGTATGTGGTGTTTTATCTTTCAATCTTGTTGGGCAACTTTCACCAATGGACTAGTGGCTTCATCCGCTTATCCAATAATTTTGCAAAAGGAGCTGGCAATGGGATTCCCAGTCCCGAATTAATTGAACTAAATAGACACTCCTCCATGGTATGTGATTGATGGACGGCACCCGAAGGATTCGGTTAGCCATGGCTTGTGTAAGCAAAGGTTGGGGGGAGTGTCATCATAATAAAACTAAAATAAAAAGGCACTCCTTCATGGTATGAGATTGTTGGCAGTGCACCCGAGGATTCGGTTAGCCATGGTTTGTGAAAGAAAGGTTGGAAGGAGTGCCACACAAAATAAAAATAAAATGGGAGCCGCTCTTTGAAGGTTGTCCGGCAAGGGGGTTAGAGTACCCGCTACCAGTCAGTTGACAACAACAAACACCTCTCAAAATATTACTTTTATTCTCTTTATATGATTTCAAAACCGAAAAAGCTCTAGCACATGATTTAATCCTCGCTTCTCCTCGCGAAGGGCCTGTCTTTTACTTTATGTTGAGTCGATAAACCTATTTCCCTCCATCTCAAGCAAGCATTTGAGTAGTTGTGATCAAACCATTATACTGTGATTTGCTTCATCATGTCTTTTACTTTTCCTTGTTTAGTACAAGTTTTATCTGAATGAATATAGCTTTGCAAGTTATCAATGATCATGAGGAGACTATTATGATTGAGTATGCAAGTTGTGCAATATAAAATTTAACATGAGAGCGCTGCTCAATAGATAAGAATAACTCCGTTAATTGTTCTCTGACCAAGAACGAAGTTTGCCATTACCAACTATGATTTCTTATGCACCTTTATTTGTGATTACCTTATACTTGTTTCAAGTTGAATTATATGAAGGAGTTGTTTACTAGAATGTCTTGTGTGAATGAATATGATGCTTCTTGTCCGTATTTTATTTATCGACTCTTCACTCTATAAACATGTGGTCCCGTTTACCGAGTTCGGCTTCGCTTGGGGACAAGCGAAGTCTAAGCTTGGGGGAGTTGATACGTCCAATTTGCATCACTATTTTATATCATAATTTGCTGCTATTCATTGATATATTTCATGTTTGGACATAATACTTATGTTATTTCATCTATTTTGCATGTTTCATGATTATTGGAGGATCGAGCACCGGAGCCAGGATTCTGCTGGAAAAAGCACCGTCAGAATGCAATATTTCGGAAGATCAACAGTTGAAGGAAATTATACCAAAAATCCTATTTTTCCAGATGACGAAGGAAGCCAGAAGGGGGAGCCGAGGGGACCCGAGGTGGGCCCACACCATGGGCCGGCGCGGCCCAAGGCCTGGCCGCGCCGCCCAGTGAGGAGGGGGCCCACGGCCCCTCTCGCCTCCTTTTCTTCGCGAAATCCTTCGTCCCGAAGACCTAAGCCACGAGAGGGTACCTCGCGAAGAGTTACAGCCGCCTCGCGGGGCGGAGAACACCAGAGAGAAAAGAGCTCTCCGGTGGGCTGAGATCCGCCGGGGAAATTCCCTCCGGGAGGGGGAAATCGACGCCATCGCCACCATCATCGAGCTGGACATCATCTCCATCACCATCATCATCATCTCCACCATCATCACCGCCATCTCCACCGCTGGACATCGTCACCGCCGTAGCAATTTGGGGTTTGATCTTGATTGTTTGATAGGGGAAACTCTCCCGGTATTGATTTCTACTTGTTATTGATGCTATTGAGTGAAACCGTTGAACCAAGGTTTATGTTCAGATTGTTATTTGTCATCATATCACCTCTGATCATGTTCCATATGATGTCTCGTGAGTAGTTCGATTAGTTCTTGAGGACATGGGTGAAGTCTAAATGTTAGTAGTGAAGTATGGTTGAGTAATATTCAATGTTATGATATTTAAGTTGTGGTGTTATTCTTCTAGTGGTGTTGTGTGAACGTCGACTACACGACACTTCACCTTTATGGGCCTAGGGGAATGCATCTTGTACTCGTTTGCCAATTGCGGGGTTGCCGGAGTGACAGAAACCTAAGCCCCCGTTGGTATATCGATGCAGGAGGGATAGCAGGATCTCACAGTTTAAGGTCTGTGGTTAGATTTATCTTAATTACTTTCTTGTAGTTGCGGATGCTTGCAAGGGGTATAATCACAAGTATGTATTAGTCCTAGGAAGGGCGGTACATTAGCATAGGTTCACCCACACAACACTTATCAAAACAATGAAGATTAATTAGCCGTATGTAGCGAAAGCACTAGACTAAAATCCCGTGTGTCCTCGAGAACGTTTGGTCATTATAAGTAAACAAACCGGCTTGTCCTTTGTGCTAAAAAGGATTGGGCCACTCGTTGCAATTGTTACTCTCGCACTTTACTTACTCGTACTTTATTCATCTGTTACATCAAAACCCCCCGAATACTTGTCCGTGAGCATTTACAGTGAATCCTTCATCGAAACTGCTTGTCAACACCTTCTGCTCCTTGTTGGGATCGACATTCTTACTTATCGAAGATACTACGATACACCCCCTATACTTGTGGGTCATCAGCAACCTCTAAAGGTGTCGTTGACACGGTTGCCAACTTGGCCAAGCCCCCAGCAGCAACACAAGAACCGATTACTTCATCATCGGCTGTCCCCCTGGTCTTAGGAGAGGTATACTCCTTTCGTTTGGCTTACCCTTCCCTTTTGCTGCATACTGACGCTATTTCTGTTTGTCAGGGCTGTGACCTCTCGGGCTGGCTAACGTTCGACCCTGAATCCATCGAACCAGCTCCTTCTACTGCATGCGATGAACCAGGACCCAGCGCTGTCCTTGGTCAATTCCAACGTCTCAAAGCCCTGCTTTCCTCCCCGATCGAGACGTTGGTCGAAGACCCCAAGGAAGTGAAGAGCGTTCTTGAAGAAATCCAGCCCCACCTCCCGGTAACGTTGCAGGTAAAACTCTGGCCAGTGGTGACTATGTCTGCCTACAGGTCAAGGGTGAAGTTGGCTCGTCAGAGAATCGACCTACGCCACGCCCAACTTCCGCTGAAAGCCGATATTGCAGAGAAATGTCAATGGCTCAATGAGAAAAAGGCAGCCTTAGATACCAAAACTGACACCTCTGTCAGCACCACCGAACTTGAGACCTTGCGAAAGGAACTGGAGGACCTTGAAGAGAAGGTCCGGGCAACAAAACAGCTTATCTACGATAAGGAAGCTCTTATTGCCCGCTCCCAAGAGGAAGCAGAAGGCCTCAAAGCTCAACTGAAAACTGATCTGGCAGAAATATGTGCCCTGAGCAAACAGCTGGTGACGGGCGAGGACAAAGATGACGAGGCCGAGATCGCCGAGGTGGATCGTGACCGTGCTGATGCCCTCCGTGCCTTCGAGGCTTTCCTTCAGTAGAGCCTATCTATGTAATCTGATAACTACTCAATTGAGCTTGTACCTCTAGAGTCGATGGCTGTGCATCGGCTTTTTAGTCTAAAGTCGATGTCTGTGCATCGGCTGTACTTTGTGTCCTGTTGGTTTTTATATATTTTTTTTTTACTGGCCGATTTCATGCATCGGCCCCCATATTTCACTCTCCGTCATCCCACATACTTGGGAAATATTTCTTGAGATGCTGACCGTTGACAGACACTGGGAATTTCACACCGTTCTGCTCCTCGAGCATGTATGCGTTACCCTTTAAAACTTGGTCGACCCTGTACGGCCCGTGCCAATTTGGAGACCATTTACCATACACTGCATCCTTAGTCCCCAATGGCAATACAACTTCCCATACCAGATCACCAACGTGGAACTCCTTTGGTCTCACCTTCTTATTATATGCGCGAGCTACCTTGGCTTTGTTCTCTTTAATTTTCTCAAGCGACCAAAGTCTGAGTTCCGTTAGATCCTCAATGCTATCACTCATCAGGGCTGCATATTCTTCAGTTGTTAGATCATTTTGAAACGTAATACGTCTCGACCCAGCCGTAATTTCCCAGGGCAATACGGCTTCTTGTCCATAGACCAGATGGTATGGCAAAGTTTTTATTGCTCCATGACATGACATGCGATAAGCCCACAAAGCCTCTGACAGTACCTCGTGCCAACATCTAGGGTGCTCGTCGACTTTCCTCTTAATCAGCTTGTCCATTTGCTTGAGCATAGTATGGAGACGATCGGATCAACTTAATTCCCATGTCCTCGCAGAACTTTCTAAACTCTTTAGAAATGAAGACCGAACCTCCATCGGTCGTGATAGTCTGGGGAATCCCGAATCTATGAATGACATGTTCTTTCACAAAATTGATGACATCTTACGATTTTACTGACTTCATAGGGACGGCCTCCACCCATTTAGTGAAGTAATCTGTAATGGTCAAAATCCACACGTGGCCTTTGCTTGATGGAGGATTGATTTTGCCGATCATATCCATGCCCCAACCTCGAAATGGCCAAGGCTTGATGCTGGGGTTCATTGCTGACGCGGGTACCATCTGAATTTTCCCAAACATCTGACACGCTTGACACCCTTTATAGTACTTAAAACAATCCTCAAGCATGGTGGGCCAATAAAACCCCGATTGCCTGATCAGCCATTTCATCTTGTGAGCCGATTGGTGAGTTCCACAGGCGCCTTCGTGTACCTCGTGTAAGAGCCGATTTGACTCGGTTGGTCCCAGACATTTGAGAAGTAACCCTTCCAAAGTCCTGTAGAACATGTCATCTCCTATAAGGACATATTTCATGGCCTTGTACCTTATCCGTTTAGGTGCCCCCCGAGCCGGATCTTTCAAGTAATTGAAGATATCGGCTCTCCAGTCATCCGGCTCCAGGAACTGTACCTGAACATCGGCTCCATCTGCTACGTCTTTGTAGCCTGACGCCATTTGTGCGAGATCGTTCGCCTCGGTATTTTGCGACCTTGGGATCCAATTGAAGTTTATATACCTAAATTGTGCCATCAGCTCATGGCATTGCAGCCATAATGTCGGGGGGAAGACCCCGGGTAGGGCAATGGACGCGGAGCAGCCGGCTGACCACCGGCCGACTCGCGGCAAAGGCCGACTGAGGAGCAGCCGGCTGGGGCCGTGACCGGCTGGTCCGGAAGCCGGCTGGCTCTAGGTCCTAGTCGGCCTGGCTACGGCCACCAATGCTGTAGCTGGGCCGGCTTCTACAAGCCATATCCGACTGGGGGTTTGTACCTCAGACCGACTCGAGGCTGGCGAGTCTTGCACTAGAAGGAACCGGGTAGGTAGTCCGGGTTCACAAGTCCACGCTGACTTCATCTCCCGTAAAGCGCGGGGCACTGTGGAGCAATAGTGCCACGCGCCGGACAAGCCATCATGGCGTACGTCGATCCGTACCGGCTACAGTGCATGACAGTGACAGGGACGCTTCCTCTCCATACCGCTGACTCAGGCAGCCGGATGGGACAGGCCATGAGGCCTCAACGGCCATCGACGTCGGCACCTCGGGAAGGAGCGGAAGCCGGAGCCGGCCAAGCCGGCCAGTAGACTATAGGGTCTTTTATGTAAAGTGCCGGTGCCTATATAAGGCGCACTACCCCCTCTCGTGCAGGGGATGGATCATTCTCATTCCACTTCCACCCTTAGCGCTGCCCTGTGAGAGAGACTATCGTCTTCCCTAGCCTCCCAGGAGCAGCCGGACACAGCTCTAGGAGCAACATTGTATTGTGTGATCATCTTATACACTCATAGCAGGAGTAGAGGTGTTACCTCCATCGGAGGGCCTCGAACCTGGGTACGTCGCCGTGTCGCTCGTCCCCATACCCGCATCCGGATACCGCCGTGAGATCACCTAGGAACCACCTTCGTTAGCCACCCTATGGCATATGCCGTGACGATACCACGACATTTGGCGCCCACCGTGGGGCATTCAGCGTCCTCGGCCGGTGTCTTCATCCGGACGGGCCTCACCATCACCACAGGCGAGCGAGTCGCTTCAGGCTTGATCTGGAGATTCGGCTCCCTCGACTGCGTCAGCGACAACGCTGGCTGCTTCGCCGACCGGCCCTTCCCTGCCGGCGGCCGCATCATCTCCTTCGGCGGCCACGATGTCTACGTCGCCACCGTCGCACCGCCGCGCTACCCGCGGCAGGTGCTGCGCTGCGCAAGCCCTCCTCCGCGAGCCGGCGCCAGCAGCGCTCCCGCCAGCCCCGCCGTCGTGCAAGTCATGATGGCCGGCGAGGAGCCCCCCATCAAGTCCACGCGCATCCGCGGCCCCAACTTGGAGCGCAACGTCGACCCCAACGCATCCGGCTCGGGCCCGAAGGCGCCCCCGCCTCCATCCCGGCTGGACGAAGTCCGGGCAAAGCTGAGCTCTCCGCTCACCGCAGGCGGCGATGCCACCACCGTCGAGGCGGACCTGGAGGCGCGTCGCCAGCTCCTCCTCCAGCAGGCTGACGAGCTGGCTACCGCCAAGCGCCAGCTGGCCATCACCCAGCGCGAGTACGACCACGCCCATGGCTTCACGCCAGGCGGCAACAACCCCAGCCGAGCCGGCATGATCCGCCGGCGAGGAGGCGGCCTAGGCGCCGAGATCGAGCGCGACGGCGCGGAAGCGCCGGCTCCATCCACGGAGCTACCCGTCTACAACACCCCCGACAAGAACATCCTCGCAGCCGAAGCCGCTGCGAAGGAGCTGGCCCTCCTCGAAGGAGAAGAGCTGCGCCGTCGGGACGCAGCCGCGTAGCCGACTCCGTGCCGGGCCGCGGCCCGAGCAGACCAAGGACCCCAGGTATGGTGCTCCGAAAGCTCCTCCCGTCCGCGCTGCTGCAGGCAACAGCAAGGACCTCCACAGGGACACGGCCGAGTCCGCCTCGCCCGCACCAAGCCGGCGCAAAGACTCCCGCGCCACGCACGCAGGTTCAAGCCGGACAAGCCGGCTGGACAGCGGCCATAGTGGCCGCAGCCGGCCACCACCAAGCCGGAACCAGGAGCTTGACTCCGAGCAGGCGGCGCCAAGGCGCCAGCACAGGCCGGCTCCTGAGCGAGCCGGCACTCGCCAGCTGGCACGTTCCCGGCTGGGCCCCCGCATCGAGCCCACCGACGCCAGAGACCGCCTCGATCGGCTGGTCGAATCCCGCATCGCGGAAGAAGAGGCGCCGGCTTGCCCCAAGTGCTTCGGGCCCCGCATCGCCAACGAGCCCATGCTCGACGGCTTCCAGCTCCCCCGCGACACGCCCAAGTACGACGGCACCGCCAAGCCGGAGGACTGGCTGCAGGACTACTCCACCGCAGTCGGCATCTCCAGAGGCAACAAGCGCTGGGCGGTGCGATACTCCCCCCTGATGCTGGTCGGCTCCGCCCGCACCTGGCTCAACAACCTGCCGCGCCAGGCAAGCATCAACGGCTGGCTTGATTTCGAGGAGGCCTTCATCAGCAACTGCACCGGCACCTACCGCCGGCTGGGTCGCCCCCAGCAGCTAGAGATGTGCAAGCAGGGCCCGGACGAGATGGATCGCGCATACCTGACGCGCTGGTGCGAGATGCGCAACTCCTGCGAGGGCATGCACGAGATCCAGGCCATCAGCTTCTTCATGGGCGGCTGCCGGCCCAACACCATGCTGTGGCACAAGCTGCGCCGCAGCGAGCCCAAGTCCATGGCCTCCCTCATGGCCATTGCCGACAAGTACACGCTGGCTGAAGAAGCCGGCAAGGCAACGGCTGAACCAACACCGGCTCCCTCCAGGCGGGACCACCACAAGTCGGCCGAGCACAAGCCGGCAGACGGCGCCTCTCATGGCAGCCGGCGGGACAACTACCGCGGCAAGCGTCACAGCGACCAGCCGGACCGCCGGTACGGCTCCACCCATGTGGCAGCCGTGTCAGACAACGCGGCAGGCGGCAGCCGCCGCCAGAAGCAAGACCGGCAATGGAAGCCGAAGTACACCTTCGAGCAAATGCTCGACTCGCCATGCAAGTACCACAGCGGCAAGAACCCCTCCAACCACACCACCCGCGACTGCCACTTCATGAAGCGGCTGACAAGCGGTGAACCTCTTCCGCCTCCACCCCCGCCCCCTCCAGCCGGTGGGCCGGGTGGCCAAGCCGGCGCAGAGAACGCCAACCTCGAGCACCACGAGGCTAACCAAGTGCACCATGGCCGATATCTGGCCGAAGATGCTACCTACATCATCTTCACCTCCGAGCCCGAGGACAAGACGAGCCGCCAGAGCCGTTCCCTCGAGGTCAACGCGGTCATACCGCCGGTCCCCAAGTACCTAAACTGGTCAGAGCAGGCCATCACCTTTGATCGCCGCGACACACCGGCTGTCCTGCCAAAGCCGGGCAGCTACGCCATGGTCCTCGACCCCACCATTGGCACGACCCGGCGCAGCGTGCGCTTCTCGCGCGTCCTCATCGATGGCGGCAGCAGCATCAACATCCTCTACCGCGACACCGCCCGCAAGCTAGGCATCCAAGAAGCCGAGCTGCGTCCCACCCCCACCGTCTTCCATGGCATCGTGCCAGGCCATTGCTGGCCGACCGATCGGCCGGATCACGCTCGAGGTGATGTTCGGGAAGCCGGATCACTTCCGCACCGAGAAGATCGAGTTCGAGGTGGTGGACCTCGTCGGTCCCTACCACGCGCTCTCGGGCAGGCCGGCCCCGACCAAGTTCATGGCGGTGCCCCACTATGGGTACCCGAAGATGAAGCTGCCTGGCCCTAAAGGGGTCATCACCATAGCCGGCGACTACCGCCGCTCCATGGACTGCGCCACGCAGAGCTCCAAGATGGCCCAGACGCTGGTCATCGCCACCGAGAAGCAGCTCATCCACGACGCCGTCGCCCTCGCCAAAGCCGCGCAGACGGACATGCCGGCTGCAGGCAACCCGGCTGGGACGACTCACTTTCAGCCGGCCGACAACACCAAGAAGATCCTGCTGGACCCGGCGCAGCCGGACAAGTACGTCACCATCGGTGCCGGCTTGAGCAAGAAATAGGAAGCGAGCTCACCAGCCTTCCTCCGTGAGAATCGGGACATCTTCGCATGGACTCCAAGAGACATGCCGGGTGTGCCGAGGGAGTTGGCTGAGCACCACCTCCACGTCCGTCCTGAAGCCAAGCCGGTGAAGCAGCCTCTCAGGCGCTTCGCCGAAGAAAGAAGGAAGGCCATCGGTGAAGAAATCGCCCGGCTGCTAGCAGCCGGCTTCATCATGGAAGTGCTGCACCCGGACTGGTTGGCGAACCCGGTCCTGGTTTTGAAGAAGAACGGCTCCTGGCGCATGTGTATCGACTACACCAGCCTGAACAAGGCGTGCCCGAAGGACCCCTTCCCCTGCCGCGCATAGATCAAGACATAGACTCGATCGCCGGCTGTGAACTGTTGTCTTTTCTAGATGCCTATTCGGGCTACCACCGATTCCTTTGAATCCGGATGATCAAATAAAGACTTCGTTCATTACCCCGTATGGGGCTTATTGCTACACGACTATGTCGTTCGGCTTGAAAAATGCAGGCGCCACCTACCAAAGGTGCATGCAAAAATGCTTGCAGGATCAAATCGGCGATAACGTTCACGCATATGTGGATGATGTCGTTGTAAAGACCAAGGAGACGACTACCCTCCTTGAGGACCCGAGAGAAACCTTCACCAATCCGAGAAGATTCCGGATGAAGCTCAACCCGGCCAAGTGCAAATTCGGCGTGCCGTCCGGCCAGCTCCTTGGCTACCTCGTCTCTCGGCGAGGGATCGAAGCCAACCCGGAGAAGATCGGTGCCCTGGAGAAGATGGAACTGCCGCAGTGCCTCAAGGACGTCCAGAAGTTCACTGGCTGCCTGGCCTCCTTGAGCCGCTTCGTCAGCCGGCTGGGGGAGAAGGCACTGCCCTTGTACCAATTGCTGAAGAAGTCGGATAAGTTCATCTGGTCACCGCAGGCGGATGAAGCCTTTCGTGACTTGAAGCGTGTGGTTTCAACCGCACTAATCCTCGCAACGCCGGCTTCAATGGAGCCGATGCTGTTGTACATCACAGCCACCAATCGAGTGGTTAGCGTTGTCCTGGTGGTGGAGCGCAAAGAAGACGGCAGGGAGCAGTTGGTTTAGCGCCCAGTCTACTACCTCAGCGAAGTGCTCTCCCAGTCGAAGCAAAACTACCCCCACTACCAGAAGGTTACCTACAGCGTGTACATGGCGGCCAAGAAGCTCAAGCACTACTTCCAAGAGCACCCCATCAAGGTGGTTGCCACAGCACCCTTGGCGGAAATCATCGGCAGCAAGGACGCCAATGGCCGGGTTGCCAAGTGGGCTCTGGAGCTAGCCGCCCACACCATCCTCTACGAGGCTCGCACGGCCATCAAGTCGCAGATCCTCGCGGACTTCTTCGTCAACTGGGCCGAGATGCAGTACCTGCCGCCTGTGCCGAATTCCACACATTGGAAGCTGCACTTTGACGGCTCGAAGATGCGCAACGGCTTGGGAGCCGGCATCGTCATCACCTCTCCCAAGGGAGACCGGCTGGACTACGTCCTGCAGATTCACTTCGCCGCATCCAACAATGTGGCGGAGTATGAAGCACTCATACATGGGTTGAAGCTGGCCAAGGAGATCGGCGTGCATCGCATACTTTGCTTCGGCGACTCCGACTTGGTTATACAGCAAGCATCTGGCGACTGGGACGCGAAGGACGCCAACATGGCCTCGTACCGCTTCCACGTCCAGCAGCTATCCGGCTTCTTCGACGACTGCGAATTTCACCATGTGCCACGAGCAAACAACGAGGCGGCTGACGCCTTGTCCAAGATTGGCTCAACCCGGCAAGCCATTCCGCCGGGTGTCGCCTTGGCGGTTCTCAAGAAGCCGTCCATCACACCGTCACCGGACTCGGATTCAATATTCGTGCCGGCTGACCCGGGGGCTGCTCAGCCGAACCCGGGGGCTTCATCGCCCAAGTCGGGGGCTTCATCGCCCAAGTCGGGGGCTTCAAAGCCAAACCCGCCGGCTACCATGCCGAACCCGGGGACTTCTCAGTCCAACCCGGGGGCTTCATCGCCAAACTCGGGGGTTAGCAAGCCGAACCCGCCGGCTAGCAAGCCGAACCCGGCTACCACGCAGTCGAATCCGGAAGCTCCCACGCAGGAGGCCTTGTTGGTTAGCGTATTCGAGATAAGATGCGTACCTTCATGGGCACAAGAATTCCT
This sequence comes from Lolium rigidum, assembly GCF_022539505.1. NCBI lineage: Eukaryota > Viridiplantae > Streptophyta > Magnoliopsida > Poales > Poaceae > Lolium > Lolium rigidum. The sequence continues at coordinate 398,303,468 of NC_061510.1, read as the reverse complement.
CTCCTACCTCACCGACGGTGTGCTTGCTCGATGATAGAGTCCAGGCTAGGCAGATTGAGAGAAGGGCCAAGGCCTATACAATCATCAACCACCGACTGTACAAACGCAGCGTAAGTGGGGTGTTCCAGCGGTGCGTCGAGCCGGCTGAAGGGATTGAACTCCTACGGGAAATCCATCAAGGAGAGTGCGGACATCACGCCTCATCCAGAGCCATAGTGGCCAAAGCTTTCCGGCACGGTTTCTACTGGCCGACTGCGCTCAGAGACGCAGAAGAACTGGTGAAGAAGTGCAACGGCTACCAGCGCTTCGCAAAGAAGAGGCACCTATCAGCTTCCGCCTTAAAAACCATCCCCATCACATGGCCGTTTGCCGTATGGGGCTTGGACATGGTGGGCCCGTTCAGAATGGCGCGAGGCGGCATGACACATCTCTTGGTGATGATTGATAAATTCACCAAGTGGATCGAAGCCAAGCCAATCAAGAAGCTAGACGGCTCCACAGCCGTCACATTCCTCAAGGAAATCATTGTGAGATACGGCTACCCCCACAGCATCATCACCGACAACGGCAGCAACTTCTCCCAAGGCATCTTCTCTCGCTATTGCGGGGAAATGGGGATCCGGATGGCCCTAGCCTCTATGGCGCACCCGGAGTCTAACGGACAAGTGGAGAAGGCTAACGGCTTGGTCCTAGCCGGCATCCGGCCCCGACTCGGTGGAGCCGCTCGAGCGAGCAGCCGGCTGCTCGGATTGACGAGCTACCCAATGTGCCGTGGAGCTCGCGAACAACTACGAATCGCTCGGCCGGCTTCACACCATTCTTCCTCGTATACGGGGCCGAAGCCGTCCTGCCGACCGATATCGAGCACGACGCGCCAAGGATCAAGCTCTACACGTAAGCCGAAGCCAAGGAAGCTCGCGAAGATGGAGTCGACTTGGTCGAAGAGGCCCGGCCGCCGGCCGCGTCCAGATCTACTATTTACCAGCAGAGCCTCCGACGCTATCACAGCCGGAAGGTCCAGCCCTTAGCATTCCGAGAAGGAGACCTAGTGCTCCGGCTGATCCAGTGGACAGCCGGACAGCATAAGCTGTCATCCCCATGGGAGGGTCCCTTCATCGTGAGCAAGGCAGTAGGCAATGATTCCTACTATCTCATAGATGCCCAAGAGGCTAGAGAAAACAGGCCGGACAAGGCTGACGAGGAGACTAAACGTCCCTGGAATGTCAACTTGCTCCGCCCATTTTACACCTGAGAGCAGGAATGTATGTATCCCTTGTACTCCTTTTGTAAGCTATGAAAAAGCATGCGCCAAGAGCGCCGTTTCCGATAAGCTTTTCTCATACTCTACGTTGTTTCGCCAGTTGGCTTACACCCTCTCACGTGGCCGGCTAAGTAACGTGATCCGGTTTCCGACAGCCGGCTTCCGATCCAGCTACAGACCGCAACCCGGCTGTCTGGCTGGCGGGAGTAAGGCCTAGGGAGCCGGCACGCGAAAGACGACTAAGGGAAAGAGTGAAAGCGAATTGACTTATAACTTTTCATAAAAGTGCCGGATTGCCGAACTCGGCTCGTTCGACTGAAATACGGTCGGCCTCACTCAGCGGCCCGCTCTTGATCCGGCGACGGATCGCAAGTCGGACGTACGATCGGCAACAGCAAAGCCAAAGAGTGGGGCGGATGGGAAAAAGCGAACAATTCGAAAGAAAGCAAGTCGACACGCAAATGATTAACAAACACATTAAAGTGCGACATAATAAAAGGATAATAATATTCATACATATGCACCCAGCATTCCGGGGATTTAACGAATTGTTCTTCAAAAGCAACACCTAAAGACAGGTACATCTAGGCACCGGCCGGATTAGGACCAGCCGGGGGAGCATTAGCGGAGCCGGCTGCCGGGTCATCCTCAGGAACGTCCTCCGCCTCCTCGTCTTCCATCTCGTCCTCGTCCTCAGACGGCGGGTTCGGGTCCGGGATGAAGAGGCCCTTGTCGACGAAGTCGGCAATGGCGCAGGCTCGGGCAAGCCGGGCTGTCTTGGTCTCAGCCGGGAGGGAGTCCTCCACGCCGGCCCGCCGGTACTCGAGCTGCCCAAGATCGACCTCGCTGTACCAGGAGAGCACGAAGGACAACGCCATGTCGGCTCCAGCGCGCGTGGCAGACTCCTTCCAGTCGAGGAAGCGGTCAGGCGCCCTCTCCAGCCAGGCGATGAGGTTGGAGAGGTCCTGCGGCAACGTTTCCAACGGCCACAGCAGCCGGATCAGTTCCTCGGCCGCCTTCCGGAGCTCCCAGCCGAGCTTGGTGATGGGCTCGACGCGGGCAGCCATGGATGCCATGTAATCTTCCATGGTGAAGTACTCCACGCTGCCCTCGCCAGTCGCCCGCCTCCTAGCATCGCGCGCAGCACCAACAGCCGCTAACGCCGCATCCTGCGCCTCCGGGAAGGCCGCTGCAAAGGAGAAACACGTCAGAAGTCTGTCAAAGCCGAAAAAAGATGAAAAATGCGAATTTTCGAAGTCCTAAAGTAGGCCTGGCGGCAGCCGGCAAGAGCCGACTGCCCCCAGCCCGAAGATGGAGATTCCGAAGCTCTAAAGTAAGACTGGCGGCAGCCAGCACGACTACCCCCAGCCCGAAGATGGAAATTTCGTACTAAAAGAAAAAAGCCTGGCGGCAGCCGGCACGAGCCGACTGCCCCCAGCTCGAAGATAAAGATAGCGAAAAAATCAGTTTCTGCCGCCGGCTGCCAACCTAAGCCGGCAGCCGAAAGCCGGCAAAGGGAAAGGAAGAAAGAAAAATGCACTCACCCGCCAAGCCGCGGTCGAGCGTGCCAATCTCCTCCACCCACCGCTTGGCGGTGGCCGACAGCTCTGCAGACTTAGCAGTCACCTCTTGGTGAAGCGCAAGCCGCTGCTTCTCCACCTCCTCCAGCCGCTTGCTCAGGCCCTCCACCTTGTCCTCCTCAGTCTTCCTGAGGGCAGCGAGCTCCTGGAGGTGGTTGGCTTCAAGCCGGCGCAGGCGCGCCAACTCCCCATCAGCCACCTTGAGCTTGGCGGCAGCAACCCGGCCCGCCTCCTCGCTCTCGGCGCACTGAGCGCGAGCGGCCCGAAGATCCGCCTCCAGCTGCGGGACCCTGGCGGCTTCAGCTGTAAGACAGCCAGAAAAAGCGTCAGCCAACCAAGATCAAGAAAGAAGAAATCAAGTCAAACGGAGAAAACCTTACCCTTGACGGCCTCCAGCTCGCGAGCCAAGTCGGCCCGATCAAGCTTAGCCTTGTGGTAGCGGGTCACGACGCGGTTGTACAAGACGGTACGCCGCTCCGTAACCGCCTAAGGAAAAAGAGAATCAGTCAACCAGACAAAACCCGGACCGGCTCCAAGCAGCTGGCCCACGCCTCGGACGGCTACCAGGATAATAACCAAATTGCAAAAAAAACGAAGTCCTTACCTTGCTGGCTTCCTCCAGCTTGGTGAGGTTGGCCGCGGTCTCAGCAGCCCTAGCCTAGAGGTTGGTGCGAAAGCCGGAGAAGAACATCTTCACCGACGCCACGCCTGGGTTCCCCTCCCGGCTGGTCACCTCGTAGGAGTCCGCGCTGAGCCACGCCTGCTCCATAGTGCCAGCCGAGCCAAGGCTGGAGTCGGAGGCGGATGCCACATGCAGAAGCCGAGCACCCTTAGCCACGTGAAGGCCCTCCAACGGCGCCGACGGGCCCTCCATCCTCACCAACACGCGCGAGCCGGTGTCCCCCGTGCGCGCCGGCTCGTCCCTTGCCGGCTCTCGCCCGGCCGGCTCCTCCCTTGTCGGCTCCGAAGATGGAGGCGCTCGCGGCGGCGGTCGGCCCGGTCGGGGCAGCCGTCTCCGGCGCCTGAGGTGCCCCCTCCGGGCTCTCCTCCAACACCACCACGCTGGGTGCGCCACCACCAATCCCAGTCGAAGGCGGCGCAGCCCCGCTGGCTCCGGCTCCGGTCGCAGGCGGCATGCCCCTGCCGGCTCCAGTCGCTGGGTCCAGAAGACGAGCGCGGCGCGGGAACATATCGTCCAGAGTCGGCTGGCACGCCGGCTCACCCCGTGCGCCGCGGCCAGGCGCTGAAGCCAGAGGCACAGCGAAAGAAGGCGCCCCTGCGGGAGGCGGAGTACCCGCAGGCGGCACAACGACCGGTGGCGGCGTGGGCGCGCGCGCCGAAGGCTGCGGCGTCGACTCCCTCCTTTGTCGCGGAGGCGGCGACACGACACGGGGAGCCTGCCGGGAGCCGCCGCCTTGGGTGAACTTGATGGGAGCCCTAGCCGAACAAACAAGAAAAAGATGAGTATAAAGAGAAAGGAAAGAAAAGGAATCAAACAAGAAGAGAAGAAAAACTCACCCGGCCTGCTCCGGAACCTTCTTCGGCTGCAGCCGGCGCTGCTTCTTCACCTTCGCCTCCAAGGCGGCGGTGGAGCGGTCGCCGACCCGCTTCTTCCCCTTGGGCGCCGAAGTCGCCGTGGTGCTAGGCGGCCTCGCGCGCAGAGGCACTGCGGGGATCGGCCCCGTAGCGGATGTCGCCGGCTCGTCGTCCTCCTGCTGCTCTGGCGAAGGAGGCGGATTATGCTCCCCTTGGCCACCTTGGTCAGGCGCCTGCGGTAGATCATCGTCGCCAGCCTGGTCGCCGGCTTGGTCAGCCGGATCGGCGTGATCCGGCGTCCACCTCCTTGTCGCTAGGTCGCCGTCCTCAACGTTCTGGTGGTCGAAGAGCTAGAAGACAGAAGAAATATAAGTAAGCCGCAAGCCGGAAGTCGGCGAAGAGCGAAGTCGGCCACGCAGCCGCAAGCCGGAAGTCGGCCAAAACAACGAAACTTACCAGCTCAGGCGGCGAGTCCCGGTTGCAGGGCACCAGCCCATAGTTCCAGGCGTCCGACATGTTGGCCTTGGTGATGTTGTTCACCCGGCGGGCCACCTGGGCCTTGGAGAGCTCCGCCTTGGACGTCCGGGTCGGATCGAACCGGCCGGACATGTGCCCAATCTTGTGGGTGCGCAACTGAAGCGGCAGCAATCGGCGCTCGGCGACGGTGCAGAGGAGATCCTCGGCAGTCAGCCCGCCCGCGACGGCGGCCCCCAGGAAGTCCCAGAGCTGGCTCACCTCCGCGTCCGGGTCCGTCGTTCGGGCGTTGTAGCCCCAGTTGATCCGGCCGACTGGAGGAGCCGGATTGTACTCTGGCAGGTTGATCCGGTCGAAGCCCGAATTCTCGTTGCGCACGTAGAAGAACGACATATGCCAGTTCTTCACCGAGTCGACAGTCGGAATTTTGGGGAAAGGCGTACCCGGCCGGGAGTAGATCGAGGCGGCGCCGCAGGTCCGCAGGTGGCCGTCGGTCGTTTGCGCCTTGATGAAGAAGAGGCAGCTCCAGAAGTCGATGTCCGGCCACAAGCCGGCATACGCCTCCATGAAAGCCACGTAGCAGCTGAGGAGGATGCAGGCGTTGGCCGGAAGGTGGTGCGGTTGTAGGCCGAAGTAGTCGAGGAACTGCCGGAAGAAGTTGGACGCCGCAGGCCCAACCCGCGGTCGAAATGCGCGCCGAAGACAACGCGCTCGCCGGGCTCCGGCCTGGGCTCCACCTCCGCGCCGGGCGCCCTCGTGGTCACCGTCGACGTGATCCGGCGGAGGTGCACCAAGCGCTCAATGTCGTCCTCCCTCATGTAGGACCCCCTCCAAGACCTGCTCGCGCCGGCCATCGATGAAGAGGAGGAGGAAGAAGACCAAGAAAGACGGAAGGGCGAAGAAGAACCTCGTGACGGCGGCGACGGCGGCGGTGGAGGACGCACCGTTGAAACGCGAGGCCCCGTGGCGCCGGCTCGTTGGAGTAGCGGCGGCGGATCGGCGGAGATGTGCTCGCCGGAGTTCGCCAGTGAGAAGATGCTCGCTGGGGCAGCAAGAGCTCGAGTGCGAGGGAGAAAACGCGAGGAGCAGGAACGCGAGGAAGATGAAGTGAGGGCAGTGGCCGCCTCGGTGTCCTCACCCGCGGCATTTATAGCCGCCCGCGGCGGACGGTTAGCCTCCAAGTGGCAATCGTGGCCACGTCGCCCGGATTTATTGCGCCACAACTTCCCCCACGACCGCTGCAGTTACCAGAAACCGCCACACCACGTCCCCCACAACCGCACCGGATCCGGAGGAGACATTGATGTGACCAGACGAAGCGGCAGCAGCGGCCTGACGTCAGACCGGTCAAGTCGGGCGCAGGGCCCGAGGCGGCGGAGACTCCGGCGCACTCAAGCCGGAGCCGGACATTAACTTCGATCCGGCCCCAAACTTTCCTAGCAAGGCGGAGACATCACCAAAACTTGTGAAAAAGCAAAAGCTGCAGAAGTAAAAATAGCGTCCGGCTAGGAGCAGCCGGCCGAAACGAGCCGGATGAGGGCGCAGCCGGCTGAATGGAAATTCTCAGTCGGCCCCTCCGAGTGCCGTCAAGTATATTCAAGAGATCAAAAAGCCAGGAAAACCTGCCTAGGTCCCTCTAAACGCAGGACCTTGCCAGCTTCGGGGGCTAATGTCGGGGGGAAGACCCCGGGTAGGGCAATGGACGCGGAGCAGCCGGCTGACCACCGGCCGGCTCGCGGCAAAGGCCGGCTGAGGAGCAGCCGGCTGGGGCCATGACCGGCTGGTCCGGAAGCCGGCTGGCTCTAGGTCCTAGTCGGCCTGGCTACGGCCACCAATGCTGTAGCTAGGCCGGCTTCTACAAGCCATATCCGACTGGGGGTTTGTACCTCAGACCGACTCGAGGCTGGCGAGTCTTGCACTAGAAGGAACCTGGTAGGTAGTCCGGGTTCACAAGTCCACGCTGACTTCATCTCCCGTAAAGCGCGGGGCACTGTGGAGCAATAGTGCCACGCGCCGGACAAGCCATCATGGCGTACGTCGATCCGTACCGGCTACAGTGCATGATGGCGACAGGGATGCTTCCTCTCCATACCGCTAACTCAGGCAGCCAGATGGGACAGGCCATGAGGCCTCAACGGCTACTGACGTCAGTACCTCGGGAAGGAGCAGAAGCCGGAGCCGGCCAAGCCGGCCAGTAGACTATAGGGTCTTTTATGTAAAGTGCCGGTGCCTATATAAGGCGCACTACCCCTCTCGTGCAGGGGATGGATCATTCTCATTCCACTTCCACCCTTAGTGCTGCCCTGTGAGAGAGACTATCGTCTTCCCTAGCCTCCCAGGAGCAGCCGGACACAGCTCTAGGAGCAACATTGTATTGTGTGATCATCTTATACACTCGTAGCAGGAGTAGAGGTGTTACCTCCATCGGAGGGCCTCGAACCTGGGTACGTTGCCGTGTCGCTCGTCCCCATACCCGCATCCGGATACCGCCGTGAGATCACCTAGGAACCACCTTCGTTAGCCACCCTATGGCATATGCCGTGACGATACCACGACACATAATGGGAAGAGCGACTCGCTCTCACATTTGTATTCCTCCGTGAGCTGGGAAATCACCAATTTTGAGTCTCCAAAAAGTTCCACTGCTTCTGCCCCGGCTTCCAAAAGCAACTCCATTCCCTTGCGTATGGCCTCATACTCAGCGACATTGTTGGTGCAAGGGGTTGGTGCAAGGGGTAGGTAGCCTGATGGAGAAGGAATATGTTGCCCCCCGAGGCGACACGAGTAGAATGCCGATGCCGCAACCATCATCACAAGCCGATCCATCGAAAAACATGGCCCATGCACGTACAGACAGTGCTGCTATATCAGTGTTGATTCGTTCAGCAATAAGATCGGCCAACGCCTGTCCCTTGACTGCTTTCGCAGGCTGATACCGGAGATCAAATTCCGATAATGCAAACATCCACTTACCGAGTCGGCCTTTCAACACAGGAGCCGACAGCATATGTTTGATGACGTCTGATTTGCATATGATGACAATTTCCGCTGACAGAAAGATGTGACGAAGCTTGGTGCAGGTAAAAAATAGGCAGAGGCACAACTTCTCAATCTCAGGGTACCTAGTCTCTGCATCCAACATCCTTCTGCTGAGGTAGAAATCAACTCTCTCGAGACCATCATAAACTTGCACCACCACTGAGGCGATGGAAGTGTCAGCTACTGACAAGTAAATATAGAATGGTCTGTCCTGCTGGGGCGGAACCAACACAGGTGGCTTCGTTAGATATTCTTTAATCTCGTCAAATGCTCGTTGTTGCTCTGCCCCCCAGCGAAACTCCTCATCAGATTTAATTTTTACCAATCCCATGAACGGCTCGATTCGCCACGACAGATTGGAGATGAACCTTCTGACGAAGTTGATTTTGCCGATGAGACACTGGAGTTCCTTCTTCGTGGTAGGTGGCTGCATTGTTCGCACTGCCTCCTTACTTTTCAGGCCGATCTCAATTCCGCGTTCATGAACCAAGAAACCCAAGAATTGACCGGCCGTTACACCAAAAGCACACTTCTTTGGATTCATTCTTAGCCCGAATTTTCTAGTTCGGTCCAGGACGCGTCGCAAATCCTCCAAGTGTCCTTCTACGGAAACGGACTTGACTACCACCTCATCAATGTAAATCTCCACCAACTTGCCGATCAGATCATGAAAGATGTAATTCATGGCTCTTTGGTATGTTGCGCCGGCATTTTTCAGTCCAAATGTCATGACTACATATTCAAACAAGCCCACCGAACCTGGTACTCTGAATGCGGTCTTGTGTATATCTTCCGGAGCCATAAAAATTTGGTTGTAGCCGGCATTGCCATCCATGAAACTTAAAACCTTATGACCAGAAGCTGCATTGATCAATGTCTCTGCTACCGGCATTGGATACTCATCCTTTGGAGTGGCTCTATTGAGATCCCAAAAATCTATGGCGACGCGCCATCGGCCATCCTTTTTTTGTACAGGTACGATACTAGAAATCCACTCAGCATACCTGCATGGCCTGATGAACCCGGCATTCAACATTTTCTCGATCTCTTTCTTGACTTCTTCTAAAATTTTGGCCTTCATCTGTCTTGCTCGCTGCTGGAACGGACGAAATCCTTTCTTAAGAGGGAGCCGATGCTAAATGATGCTCCTGTCTAACCCGGGCATCTCTGTGTAATCCCAGGCGAAGCAATCTGGGTATTCTTTCAACAGAGCTATCATCAGGCCCCTCAGACGCGGATCTAACTTTTTGCTGATAAATGTTGGTCGTGGCTTATCCCCAGGACCAACGTCAATCTCTTCTAGCTCATCAGCCGATGTAAACCCATACCCTAGCTTTCCGTCGCCTGCTAGATCGATGCTGAACACAGGCAAAACGTATGGTGAGGATAATTTGGGCCGATTGCTGGAGTCGGCCCCCTTTTTGATTGCATTACTCAATGAAGGTTTACAACTTGTTCGTGCTCTCCCACGGGAAGGAGTCCCGCTACTATGACTACGTGACACACTTGAGGTGAGATCATTGCTTTTTATTTTTTGGGGCCGATCGCAGGGATCGGCCTTGCCACGTACGTCCATTGACTGCTCTTGCTACTCTGTCAGGCCGGTGGATAAGACCAGCCTCACCCCGTTTTTTGTAGCTTTGATGCGCTCACAGCCGTCCAAACTGACTCCAGAGATCGGCTCTTGGTCGTCTGCGTCCCAAATATTCATGCCAGCTATTGATATCTCGACCGAGTCATCTGCATGAACGACCTCCACTTCGTCTCTATCCCACTGTATCAGGCATTGGTGCATTGTGGATGGAATGCAGCAGTTGGCATGAATCCAATCCATCCCAAGCAGGACAGCGTAGGTGCTTTTGGTGTCGACGATGAAGAATGATGTAGGGATGGTTTTTCGACCTACGGTTAGATCCACGTTCAGAACACCTTGCGTTTCTGATGCTTGGCCGTTGAAGTCGCTTAGTGTGACATTGGTTTTGATCAGATCTGCGTTAGAGCGTCCCAAATGCCGTAGCATGGAGTATGGCATTATATTGACTGCCGCTCCCGTGTCAACCAACATCTTGCTGACAGGCTGCCCGTTGATATAACCTCTTAGGTACAGGGCCTTCAAATGCTTGTAGCTCTTCTCTCGGGGCTTTTCAAAGATAACTGGCCGTGGGCCGCAGTCAAGCTGTGCTACCGGCGCTTCTTCGGTTCTTGGAGCACAAAACTCCGACGGAAGTATGAACACCATATTTGTGCCAGCCGATGCCTTCTCATCGGCTTTCATTTGTTTGGGGCGCCATTCTTTCTTCTGTGGACGACTCTCCGCGTCCAAAGTTTGCTGAATTTTTACGGCCAAATCGGGCCGCGCTTTCCTCAACATGTGCAGGTATTGCGCATCGGCTTCCTCCAAGCTACGTAGCCGCTGAACCCTACGCTTTTGGGAGTGACTGAGTCCATCAGGGCACCACCTTGGCCGGTGGTATCTATCTTCTTCTTCATCTTCTGACTCATTGAAATCTTCCTCTCGAGATGACTCAGCTCGTCTGTCCTGAGATGGGAGAGGCCCTAGACGCTTGAACTCACCGGTGTCTTCCTTCTGCTGTCTACATTCCGGGCAGTTGTCGATTGTAGGCAATCGGCTCATTCCTGAATCCCAGCAGTGCTTAAAGAAAGGACAATCCCAGTGTCTGTCCATGTCTTCCTGCTCTCTTGACCTTCCCTTAGCATGGTGCTCATATTCTTTGTCGTCTCTATGGTACCGACGATATTTTCCATTGTCTACATCAGACCGACGATATCTTTCGTCATCTATGTCGTGCCGCCGGCGTCGGTCGTACTGACGCTCATATTTGTTAAGGAGATGCGCGGAGAGTGGTCGTTGATACCGCACGTTTCTCACTTGTTCCTCGGTGATGTACCGTCTATCATCATATCGGGGCCGGTCGCGTGGGCCGGCCTCCTCCTTTTGCTTGCCACGGGAGTGACCGGTTTCTTCTTTATCCCTGCCATGGTGGTATACAGGCCCTGCCATGTTAACATCGAACGAGAAATCTGGCTGACGCCTCACGGAGTGATTGCATTCCACCATGTTGACACCAGGAAACGGTTGCGTGTCCACTTTCATGGCAAACTGACCAAAGATCAGACGGCCTTGTTCTATCGCCATTTGGATCTGCCGACGCAACTCTTTGCAGTCATTGGTGATATGGGTGAACGAGTGATGCCACTTGCAGTACGGTCTTCCGTTCATCTCTTGCGCCGTAGGAATTTTATGGCCTTCGGGTAACTTCAGCTGTTTTTCCTTAAGCAATAAATCGAATATCTGCTCAGCTTTGCTTATATCGAAGTCAAACCCTATTGCAGGCCCTTGTTGTTTCACCCATTTGCAGGACACGGGATTTGCCCCCCGAGCCCATTCAGCCACGGCTACTTCCTTCTTTGTGTCCCACCGGGCGTGCCAGAATGTGTTGCCTACCAAAACCCACCGGCGAGCAGCGACGAGCAACACGAAGAGCCGGGAGGCTCCCAGAACTGCTGGCGGACCCTGGTCCCTCGGGCAACGGCCCGCAAAACTCCGGCACACGTCCTGGCTGTTGCAAGGGCGTGCCACCTGACCTATACCTGGTCAGGAAGGTGATGGATTGCTTCGATTAGTTTCCTGCATGGCAGACACGTAAACATTAAATCCGAGCCTCGATCGGCTCTCAGGTTACCCTGTGAATCGGCTCAAGGAGCCGATCGACTCATGGTTCGTATTGGATCTACGATAACATGGGGGTCCTGCTGGATCAATACTAAGTTAAATCAATCTACGACAGTCTAGGGTTTGCACCGCATAACTGGAACATCCTACACGTAGTTGAGCCTGGCAGGTACGAAAGATAATAGAAAACTAGTCCTAGAAGAGGCCTAAAAACCAACACAAAGTCGATTCCCGGAACAACTCATCTTGGATCGGCAAACTATACCTTACGCACTACTGGATCGTTCAACCCGTTTGCAAGGCCTAACCATGCGGATATCAAACTAATCCTTGAAGAACAAGGAACAACCATAACAGATCAGATCTATTAAATAAAGATTAAGCAAGATGCTGCCCTTACACCTAAGATAGGTGCAAAGGCAGCTAGATATGTAGGGGCAGCGTAACTAAGCAAACATATCAGAAAAGCATCGATATTAGCCCCAATACATCTATGATAACGATGTTACTCGCCATCAACAAGGCTTCAGTACGAGCAACACAAAACAACGAATAAACTGATACTGCTCAGATCGCAAGATGCGATCTGGGCAGCATGGCGCTTACCCGGAAGAAACCCTCGAAACAAGGGGTGGCGATGCGCCTAGATTGGTTTGTTGTGAACGTGATCGTCCTCCTTTCTCAATAACCCTAGGTACATATTTATAGTCCGTAGACTTTCTATCTTTGGAATAAACCTATCTGCGTACAAACTAAACTCTATCTCTTAATTCTAAACTTAAATGTGATCTACCATAATGTACAGATACACGGGCAATCTAGCCCACACTCTCGCACAAGGCCGATTTAGAAATACTTTATGTGTATATCCTCTAAGCCCATCTCAATCACGGCCCACCTCCTGATTTGGCTAAAATCCGGTGATAACAAATGCAAAGATCCAATCATGCAATATTACAAAGCTCCCTAAGATAGTAGAGGGCCGTTCTAATGACTATGGCAGACATAAAAGCATCATTGATCACATGATTCGATCTTTTACATGCTCACAAGTGTAGGTTTTTGCAAGGAGCCAACTTCAGTTAAGTGAAACGAGTTGATAAACAGCTTTTATTCTACTTCATAAATATTGGATCAATCAAGTAAGACTGAGTTCAGTGGTACAAGGATATTACACAGCAAATGTCCGATCCTCAACCAAACACATGGATGTTGCACACCATGTGCACTCCAAATTCCACCTATGAAAGATCTTATATAAAATATATATGGTTTCACAATTAAAATGCATTTGGAGCCCAAAATCAGTAGAGCCCTTCATTTCAAAATTCAAAAATGACCTTTTGAAGTTTTAGAAAAATCTACAAAAATATTCATATAAGCATATGGATTGAAATATCAAATTTTACACATATGTGTTGTGTTTAATTGCTGATACACAAATTGTGGCTTCTCCAACAGCTGAAGTTATAGCTTCATGATCCTCTTGCACGGAGAAGCTTCATATAAGCATATGGATTGAGATTATGGCTTGGTGATTCTTGACTTGAAGCATCGGCATTGACAAGTAGGGGCGACATGACATGAGGAATTCAGTGTCTAAACTTGCAGGGTGAAAACCCAAAATCTGGTATTAATTGGTTGCGCGTAGCAACAATTTTGTTGAAGGCATTGTTTTGTGAGTGTGGACTTTCTCCGGTGAAAACCTATGGTTATTGATCATGGTGATGATAGTGTTATCTTGGTGGTGGTTGGTCCACTGTTACAAGGAACTAGTCTCTGTAGCGGGACTTTTCTTTTATTTAATTCTTCTTTCCTTTTTAGCTGTGTGCATCCATATTGCACTATGGCACTGCGCTGTTGCAGACGCTAGGTGTGATTGCTATCTTCGCGATATTAATATTTTTTTTATTAAAAAAACAAGGAGTAACTTTATATTTCAGATGCGGAAGATGAATCCAATGATAGTACATATATGAAACACAACTCTGACTTATAATGCTCACCAATGCCAAGCCAGTAGAAAAAGTAAAATACTAGTACTAGCAGTAAAAAATAAACGCATTTCAAGAGCACCAATGCTAAACTAGCACTTCAGTCGAGTGACCGAGACGCTCACACGGTGAACACGGTGTAGAACGCAGCGGCCGCGAGCGCGAACACCAGACCCGCTGGGCCATGGAGCGACGAGACACCATTCTGCTGCAGGTGCCCTGATGGCGTCGCCTTCGACCCTGAGTCGGCAGCCACAGGTGTCTGCAACTCCGGCATGGTCGGTGCATCGGCGACCGGAGCACTGGCACTACCAGCTGCGAAAGAGAGAAAACTTTTTCTTTCAGCAATGCAGGAACCAAAAACAGAGCCTGTATGTACGGTGGGTAGACCAGTGTATCAGAATCTACTCTTGTCTAATGGTTTTGTCGATGGAACACTTACCGCCGTTGCACTTGCTCACCGGCGGGGTCTGCACGTTGCACGCTTTGGGCAGCTCGAGCGCGCGCGTCTTGTTGATGGTCATGCCGCCGATGGAGTCGCCGCCGAGCGCGCTACAGAGGCACTCCGGCTGGGACTGCACTACAGAGCTGAGCTGCGAGCAGCATGACTTGGCCGGCGCTGTCTCGTTGCCACTGATGTAGTTCATGCACGGGTACAGGCCGATCAGCGCCACCGTGCACCCGGACTGCGCATAGGCCGACGCCACCAGCAGCGCGGCCGCCGCCAGGAAGAGGCATCTTGCTCTGATCGCCGCCATTGATTTCCCTGCCTCTCTATCTCTTAACTTGCTACTACGGCGATAGTCTAAGCTTCTTTGGAGGACCGGAGCTAGATGCTGCTTGCTTGCGTTTGATTGGGCTGTGTGTTTGTGCTTTTGGAGTTGAGTTTTGTGTCATTATATAGGAGTGATACTAGAAGGACCTCGCGCGCATTGCTGCGCCGTCCTCTAATGTTAGCGTTTCATTTTTTTGAATGGGTTGTAACTGCACATGATGTTTCAGTAGCTGATGTATATAGACTTACATCTGCAATGAGATACCAAAAAAAAGACACTTCACTGGACATGTCCATGACCAAACTGAAAACGGCCATGTCCCATTTACAATGTACAAACCCATTTGAAACTCTTTACATTGCACAAAAAACATTTGAAGCTCTTGTTGACTTAAATATGAATATAAAAAATAACTGGATTATCACTCCTTATACATGAACCATGATATATCTTACATATTAGCAAGGTGTCGATTTCGCTTGCGCAATCGAGCAGCTCATCGACACAGATATACTAACAAACAAATCATGCAACATAGCTCACCGCAAGCTATCCATCCATGAATGTGGTAATCAGTTTCCAATGGCTCTCCCCATTTCATAATACATCCACCTGAATGCCTACTTGAAAAAAAATCAGGAAACGCCTTCCAACAACAGATGCAGTAATCAAGAACTAAGAGAGTGGGTTAAGAGGTACCATTAGCAAGGGATGGTTCAGACACAACCGAGCAGGTCCATGCCGTATGGACACAAACAAGCAGGCAACACCACGTATGCAAACATGGCCACAAACACATTGTCACACAAGTTGAAAAAAAAAGAGGACATGTAGGGCCATACCTAGCGACCACGCTCGGAGCAACCTGAGCTCCCTATTTGGAAGATTTACACCTAAAATTGGAAGCCCACTTATTCTGTAGATGCAAATCTATTAATAGATCACATTATTGTTATATTGCTGTTGCATTCAAAAGGATGTGGAAAAAATATCATCTACTTCCAAGAATAAATTTTGCTGGATCAACTAATTTGTACAGACATGAACCTGATTTTATCAATCATGGTTTCACATAAATTCTATATTCTATTTCATATAGAACCAGTCAAAAAATGTAAATATTAGCAAACAATGTCATCTGTCCCTCTAATTATTTAATCATCTTCCAAGTGTGAGCGGACACATGGATGCTGATTTTTCTCTCCCTCTGGTTATTTAATCATATGGCCTAGTGTGAGCAGAGGTAGTACAAATACATGAACTGACTCCATAAAGGCTGAATATTTAACTTTAGTTTTAGTACTGTATACCCTGATGTGTGAACAGAACACATACTAATTCTAGCACAGACAGGCTCAACAATTTTGCATATATTGTTGCCCCAGTCTTTTCTGTTAGTTAACTCTGATTTTAGGTAACTCATGTTCTACTTATGATTTACTTTCAAGCACATGGCCCTATGATCTAATATGTACAGTGATTCACCAGAAGTTCACCGCAAGTTGGAACCTACTGTCCTATTCGGCTAAACTGATCACCACTGAATACTATATTTTCAGACAGTACGGAATTGCCTTTTGAAATGTACTGGCAGTTGGTGGAAAGTGCTCATATGCTCATTTGGCAGAACTATTCATTTCTTTACCAACAGGAAATTCAAAAAGATCTATTTATTATTAGGAATAGAAATGAGCATCTGATATCAGGAATAATACACTCTTTTTTTGAATCACAGGAATAATACACTCTCCTAACGCAAGTATAGCTGTTCAAAACGCTCACCTAGCATGGACAAATAATAGATCGGCCATATAATCTTCACTGCCTGATTTTTTATCATTTTATTTTTTTTGTCTGGTGATGATGGTGAGGTCAGCAGTTATGGGTGAAGTATGGTATCCTTCATTAAATCAATCCTTAAAAATACATTACAAAGCAAATTCCAGCTTTCAACAATATTGGCAAATATTAACACAGATAAACTAAATGTTGAAGAAAATATTGCCTGTGCATATTATCAATCTACTGTACTAAAATTAGAAGGTTATAGGAATCGAAGAGTAAGATCAGTGCTTCTTTTGGTTGCCTTAATTTTCTATGATAACTCATATACTCACTACTCAATTATGAACCTATGGATGTAATGTTCTATTGTTCTACACATATTATTAGAATAGGCTCAATAAAAGAGGGTTTTCTAAATAGAATTGGCAATTCACACTGCCAGATGAAGAAATGATCCTAATTCTCGAAAGAAGTGAGTGTCTATAAACAGAAAATTATAGGCAGATAACTTACCATAAGCATGAGCTCCCACGTGGTGAAACCATTGAACCCTTCCAACACGACCAACAAATATTACAGATAGACGCCAAGAAAACACCAAGGTATAGAAATTCCTTGTAGAACAACAAAAAAAATACTGATCAGTTATTGGGTATTCTGAAGGTAAAGCTAGTGGCAACTTAATCAAATGTGAAAACTAAAGTAAAACATTAACCTGGATTCCCATTAGATCATGGGCCAAGTCTCTGATAATGGATCATCGTTAAGAACAGGAAGTGTGGAAGAACCACCATGCCTCATCGTAATAAGTAGGATGGACGGACTGCATACTGGCTGCTGGACAATGGGTAGCAGCAAGATTTTTAGATTAACTACTCTCATAAATGGAACACACCATTGAGGAGAGTAAACTAATTTTGTCTCACCTGAGTGTCAATGAGTAAAACACTTTCATGAGATACCCCGAACTCAACATCTGCAGTACAGTGCTGCAATTGCCTTAATTTCCTCAGTTTGAGTAGCAAAAGGAGGATGCATTCCCACAAAGAGCAGTTACCTAAATAATTTTTTTTTTACTGTGAACTGTGAGGCAAAAAACCCACAACAATTTTATTTCAAAGGAAAGGAGTACATATATACAAAAGGAGAAGAGGTAAAAAGACGTAAGTATGTACAAAAGAAGAAATGTAGCTTAAGGTAGGGAGTCTAGCCAAGCAAGAAAACCGACCACATGGTTTGCCTTAAGTCTATGCCTAAGCAGAGACATGTCATGAGTAAAGCCACACTTCCATCTAGAAAACGATGGCTGCTCATGCCTGATTTTTTTTTGCATAGCGCTCCATAAAGAATGGTTTGGGAAAGCTCCTCTTTGCGCGAGACACTACAATCTGCAGATCATCATTTTGTATCCAGTCCACTTGCAAATAGTACCAGTTGACTGAAATTGCACCCAAAAAAGAGATGCAATCTATCTTCATGCGTTTTCAGAGGGCCAAGAACACAGTGAGAATCTTCAGCTACCTTCCAATTCCTGCGAACCAGAAGGTCATTTGCATTTAATCGATCCTTTAAAAGAAACCATGCATAGACCTTTGTCTTCATAATGCAACAGGACTTCCAAAGCCAATAATAAACTTTAGGAACCACCAAATGAGCATGGATGAGACCATAGAACTGAGCTGAATAATATTTGCTTTGCTCAAGTTAATTGATACGGAACAAACTGATGTTATCATTGCTTTGATGAATGTATTGTTACAAATCCTCCATCCATCAAGTAACCTTCTTATGATCTCAAATGAAAAAAATCAGTAATAGGAATTGCTCAAGTAGACTAAATTTAAGATTTTGTACCACCGATCTAAATTAGGGCTCTAAAGTATATAATAACCTATAAAAATTATTAAAAGTGCAACTGCACAATGTAATTACTCACGGAAACAACTAAATTTGAGTGAATCTAGTAATACCAAACAGATTTTGACCCAAGGAACTAACATAAAGAAGAAGAAGAAAAAATCGGAACTTTGTGAGAGGATAGAACGTACACGAGAAGTTGCTCAGGATGATGCAGTCATCTGAAGCCATACAGTTGTAGCCCCATTGATTCCCTTATCTCACTTCGCCCATTGATGATGTCATTGTGCACAGCCGGACCCATCCACTAACAATACCGTGATCACCAATTCAGAGGCAGTGGTGGGAGGTAAGAGAGACGGCAGCAAGCAGCAGAGGTGCAGCGCAGCACCTGGATGCGACGGGAGGAGGCGGGACGTGAGTCGAGGAGCGCCGCAGCGGGGCGGCGTACGTCGGTGGCAAGGGTAACCGGGTCGACGGGTGGGGCTGGAATCAGGAGGGGAAGAGGTCAAGAGGATGAATCGGCGGAGAGGGAGCCGTGAGCGTATAGGGACACAAAGCGAAGCGCGGAAGTCAGGCCGGTAGCGAGGCTGGACCGGCGGCGTGCGAGCCAGGCCGCGCACTGCACGCCGCCCCCAAGCACGCCGTCACACGTACGCCGCCGCCCACTGCAGGCCGCTGACCGCATCCGAGTATTCGAGTGCACAGTTGGACAACCCCAGATTTGCTACATCGAGGGACATGGTCAATCGAACCGCCTAATGAAGGACTATAGCGTCTTTTCAGTGGTATATGTGACAGTGACACCCACGATGGAAAAAAATCAAACGAACTACGCGGAGCAACCACAGGCCATCGGAACCCTGGGAGCTTAGTGCTCTTAGGGATGATTTGTTGGGGAAGGTGGAATTAGTTGGGTATGTTGCTGGGCTGCATGGCCCTACTTCCTGCACTTGACACCGAATGATTTCTTTATCCGAATTCTTGGAGCAGCCGTGTACAAGTTACTAAATTAATTAGTTGATAGAGTTGAACCAGGTGTCGTTCGATGCCGTCTTAGAAGATGACCAACGGTACTAACAACTAAGTGTCATGGTGGGGTTATGTTGACTGCCTCTTGTATTTTTCTTCAGGATTTGTCATCTTTACATGGAATGCGTAATACTTGAACTACTAGATACCGCGGTAGGAAGACATTTTTATCTGACGAGGATTGATTTGATCTGATCTCACAAGTCGCATCAAGGTGATAGAGTTTACACCTAGTCTTCGCATGTACATAATGCACGCAGGAAATAAGAGGTCAACGAAGAAAAGTAATAGGAAATAAGAGCGTCCATGGCGGGCTAGGGTCGTGGAGGGCGCCTCTACACGCGTCACGCGAGCATATCTCCCTGCCACTTGCCTCCACAATATCACCAGTCTCTTCCACTTCGAGCTCGCCGCCGATAGCTAGGTTCCTACCAAAATCCAGAGCAAATCGGAGGCTGACGCTGGCGATCTGCGCGGATGAGGACGGAGAAGAGGCGGGGGAGCGGCCGTGGTGGTGGGAGTGTGGTGCCGGAGGTGGGGAAGAGGAGGTGGGATCTCGCGAGGGCGCTACGGGTGCGCAAGCTAGATCGACAATGGTGAAGCAGAGGTCGCCATGCAGTTCGCAAGGTGAGATTGGAGTTCAATCGCCTCGGCGCGGGGGCTTCAGCTTCTGCGTGGGCTCGTTTGGGCCAATCGCCGTTGATTCCGACCTCACCTTCCTCGGAACAACGGCGGGTGAAGCTCCAGGCGGCGAGTGTAGCAACAGACGCCGCGGTTGTGGTCCTGGCACTGCAGGCGCCGTTGCAGGGGCGGAAGCCTGGTCCGAGGTTCGTGTTGATTCAGGAGGCGGTGCAGAGGGATCTAGAGCTCCAGGATACGGCTCAGAGCTTGCCGGAGATCAAGCGGCGGCAGGTGGAGAAGCTTTTGCCGGCACAGCAAGTGTCCCTTTCGAAATGGCAGTCCAGCGAGCTCGAGCACAGCTTCCTCCACACTGGAACAAGAGGCCTCGACCGCTGGGGCTGGCAGTTTCAGAACTGAAGGCGGCGCATGCGCTGCTGATCCTCAACCATCATACACAGCTGCTGAGATTGTCAGTAGAAGAGTGCGAGGCGTCCGAAGCCTGATAGGGGCTGCTGCTTTGAGGTTTGGCGGGAAAGGGAAGAAAGAGGAGATGGTGGTGGGTTCCAGAAGCTTGTCCATGGCGCAGTGGACCAAGTCAAAAAGCATGGACATGGAGGATAAAGAGATTGGGCTGCTTTTTGAACAACTCTGGAATATGCCATAGCATCTGGCCAAGCCACAAAGGAAGGGAGAGGCATATAAATATCCACCTATCCTTCCTATGGTTCGCACCTCTCCCTCCCCGCCGCCATTGCCACCAGAGAGACCAGCTCTATGTTATTTGGGGGCTGAAGAGTGTGAAGTTGTAGATCTTGTGGAAGAGGAGCTAGTCATGGCCGACCGTGGCCGTGGTGGGAGAAACAGGGGGAGAAGTTCAGGTGGAGGAAGGGGTGATAACTGGAATAGGCAGCAACAAGGCAATCAGTTCACCCAGAATCCCCAACAGCAACAGCAACAACCTTTCCAGGATTTCCAGAACCAAGGTGGCTTCCCCTTCCCTCCTCAACCTTATGGATTTGTGCCTGGAGGGATGCCTCCTCCTTGGGCTTTCCAGGGATCATATCCTCAATTTCCTCCACAGCAGTTTGGATATCCATCTAATCAGTGGATTGCTCCAAATCCTGATGATTTCTCTCAGAACAATCAGAATGCAGAGGGTGTGAATGCAGCTAAGGGAAAAGGTGGAGAACCTAAGCAGATGCAGAAAAAGAAAAGTGGAGGAAGTGGGGAGTCTGTGCAAGTAATTCCAAATCAGATGTTTTATGTAGACACCATCTGCCTGGGCTGTGGTGAACCTGGACATTTCAAGCAGTCATGTGACAAAAAGGCTTTTTGTTTCATCTGCAAGGCAACCAATCATGCTGTTGAGGGTTGTCCAGTGATCAAGAGACCTCCTCAGGTAGCCAAGTACATTGGAAGTGCAGCAAATGGCCTGGGTTTCTTTCACATTGAGATTCCTGAGGTAGTGATGAATCCTGTAGCTACTACCAAAAATTGTGGCTTGGTGTTGATAGAGGAGGGGAACATAACTAAAGCAGAGCTAGCTAAAGAGTTTGCTGGGATTTATAGAACAAACTGGCCTTGGCAGATTAGGGAGCTTACTCAGTGGTCTTATCTGGTCAAATTCCCACCACATCTCCCAGTGGATCAGGTGATTGGCTATCCAAGGTTTGGCTTGACAAAACCTGGTGTTTGGGTGAAAGTGGAGGCTTGGGATGATGATCCTGATCCTGTAGCTGTGATGCAAGATCCATTGATGAAAATCCATGGGCTCCAACCTCCTTCGTGTGAATGGAACTGTATTGCCCAAGTTGTTTCTGTATGTGGCATCCTGGAGGAGATAGACTGGATGAGTGTGTTTAGAGATTGTGCTGAAGTGGTTAGAGCATCTCCACTCGTCCCCCCGAACAGGCCCCCGGCGAGCGTTTTTTCCATCCGGACGGCGTAATTCGGCCCAGTCGCGCCCCCGGTTCCTCGTTTTCGTCCGGATTTGGGCCTAAATCCATCCGGCGATCCCACGACATCCCCGGCCCCCGGGAGCGCTCGGGGACTCCGGACGAAGCGAAGCGCGCGTGGCCCCAACTTGTCGGCGACAATGGCCTCCGATCTACGGCAAAACCCTCGTCTTCCCGATCTACGGCAAAACCCTCGTCTTCCCGATCTACGGCAAAACCCTCGTCGAACGAAAGCTTTGAACTCTCAATTGGTGCAACATAGATAGATTATATATATATTTCGAATATAATTCGAATAAACATAAGAATTACATATAAAAACTTTAAAACTAAACTACTTCTTCTTCTTCTTAGAAGGCCCCGCCTCATCGTCGTCGCGGCGACGCTTCCGGCTCGCCACCTCCTCGTCGGAGGAAGTTGAGTCCTCGTCGTCGTCCTCATCGGCTTCTTCGTCCTCCTCCTCCTCGCTCCTCCTCCTCCTCCTCGCTCCTCCTCCTCTTCCTCGGCCTCTTCCTCGGCCTCGCTCCACGGCCTCTTCGTCCTCCTCCTCGTCGTCCAACTCGTCCTCGCCGGCCGGCGGGGGGGAATCGTCGCTGCCGGACGATGCGGCTGGATCCCACCAATGGCGCCATCCGGGCGGCTTCCCCTCGCCGTCGGTGTCCGATGGCCAAGAGATATCGCTCATGGTTGACGGAGGATGGTGACGAGAGAACGGATGAATGGCGTCGCCCGTCGAAAACCGTATATGTAGGTCTCTCGACGACAGAGAGCGCCGGTTGCTCTTCCCCGGAGTTCGTGCTCCATTACGGCGGTTCTCGCATCGAGGCCACTTCGACCGTTCCCGACGAGTCGTTCCGGCTCTCCAGTCCACTTCGCGACGGTTCAATGCGTCGAGGGAACTCCGACGATTGCCCTTCCCGGTGACTGCGCCGTCGCTATGCACGCGGTGGGTGCGCGTCCATGGGCTCGCGGCTGGGAAAATGGGCCTCCCCAGGCCAAAAACTACATCCATCCGGCGCTAAATTTCGCCGGATTTGGGCGTGGGGAGCCCAAACGAGTGGGGATGCTCTTAGGGTTAGGATAAAATGTAGAGATGCAACCAAGATTCCTGCTGGCAGACTTTTTCATTTTCAAGGGAAGTTTCATCAATTGCTGTTTGAAGCAGAAGGAGAATCTGCAGTTGGGGGTGCTGATGATCCTCCACATCCACCTCCTCCTCCTTCAGATGGAAATGATGAGCATGGAAATGAAGGGCAAGCTGAGGAAAGACAAGATGGTATGGAGACAGATAGATCTAATGCAACAGGGAATACCAATGCCAATTCTACTGTGATGACTCCTGGTGCCTCTAACTCTGGGTCAGTGGTGAGAAGACTTCTTGCTGATGGGGAGGAAATCAAGGAATATGTTAGTGGTGCAGAGGTATATGACCTGCTGATCAAGAATGGCTGTGTTGGTGATGATGGTAGGTTTATCTGGAAGAGTGGTGGTAGTTGTCCTCAGGGTGAATTGGGAGAAGAGGCTCAGAACTTCCTCTTGGAGGATCAGGGAGATTTTGCTGTTCAACATGAAGGGGCCTTGGAGACAGTTGAGATGAAGATAGATGATCCTGAAGCAGCTCTACCAGAAGATCTTCTTCCAATTCTGGAGAAACCTGACAAAGAGGTGATACTGGAGAAAGTGGATAAGGACAAAGGAAGGAAGAAGAAGGTTTGGGGCCCTGTTCAGGCTACTAGACAGAGCTCTAGGGTTGATACATCCATCAATGTCATGAAGAAAGCAATTGAGTACAAGAAGAGGAGCAACCTGGAGGAACCTAACAAGAAAATGAAAGGTATAATGCATTCTAATGTTTTTCAGTCTCTTGATGTAGATTATCTTGAATCTTTGGCTAGAGAAGTAGGTGTTGATATTTCTGCTATTAGTGCTAATGATAGAGTAGGGTATAATCATCATAGTTCCAAATCACCTAGGAGTGGTTTAGTAGTTTCTGAGATTCCTAGTGAGAGCTTGCTTCTTGAATCTCAAGAAATAGATGTTAGTATTGTTAGTGATGCTCTAGATGTTACTCCTTTTAAAAGCAATATAAGGGATGAGGAAAGCTATGAGGATGAAGGTGATAAATGGATAGAAGTAATTAGGAAATCTCGGGGCAAGCACCCCAGGAAGAGAATACAATGTTAGTGTCCTTTTTTAATATTAGAGGGATTATTGCTCCTGGTAGGAAGAAATGCCTAGAGGACACTGTTATCCCTTTGAAAGTTGATTATATTGGTTTTCAGGAGACAAAAAAAGAAAAATTCTCTAGGTCTTTCTTAAAATCTATTCTAGGAAATAGAGATTTTGAATGGAATTATATGCCTGCAGTTGGGACTGCTGGAGGTATTCTAGTTGGTCTAAATAAGGATATTTTTGAGGTAATGTCTTGGGATATTAAGTCTTTTTCTGTTAGCACAGTTGTTAGGGTTAAAAGTTCTGGTGTGGTAGTAAGGTTAACTACAGTGTATGGCTCCCCTTATGAGGAGGGTAAAAACTCTTTTATTTCAGAGTTACATGAATTGTTCTTAGATTGGGATGGACCTGCCATGATTGGAGGAGATTTTAATTTGGTTAGGTTTCAGAGTGATAAAAGTAATGGAGTTATAGATTTTAAATGGGCTGACAAGTTTAATGCTTGGATTGATATGTGGGCTTTGGTAGAGATAGGTTTGGCAGGTAGATCTTTTACTTGGAGTAATAATCAAAGTAATAGGATTATGAGTAGGATTGATAGAATTTTTTGCAACACTAGTTTTGAGGCTCTGTTTCCTTTGGGAAGTGCTAGAGCTTTACCCAGATTGGGGAGTGATCATACTCCAATAGTTTGGGACTCTGGTGAGGTGAATGTGCCTAAGAAAAGTAGTTTTAAATTTGAAAAATGGTGGAGTACTAGGGTAGATTTTTTAGATGTGGTTATTAAAGCTTGGTCTATTCCAGTAAATAGTAACAACCCTCTAGATATTTGGCAGGCTAAGGTGAGGAATTTTAGGAGCTCTGCTAAAGGATGGAGTGCTAATATAGATGCTGAAATTAGGAAAAAGAAAAAATCCCTTATGGAGGAATATGATGAGTTAGATGTGAAAGCAGAAACTCATGATCTCTCTGAGGGTGAAGCTGGTAGATTTAATCAAATTCTTGCTGAGCTAAGTTCCTTTTGGATAATTGAGGAAATTAAAGCCAAACAAAGATCTAGAGATAGAGATGTGTGTGAGGGAGATAGAAATACTGCTTATTTTCATGCTTTAGCTAATCAGAGAAGAAGAAAGAAAATGATCCCTGTGCTAGAAGGCCCTGAGGGGCCTGTAACTGAAACAAAAAAGATGTTAGAGATAGCTAAGGATTTTTATTAAAATTTGTTTGGTGTGGAAGAGAGACCTGATATTAGGTTGCTAGATAACTTTTTCTTACCTGAGGAGAAAGTAACAGCAGAAGAGAATGTGATGTTGGAGAGTAGTTTTACTTTGGAAGAGATAAAAGAGGTTGTGTTTGGCTCTTATGCTGATGGAGCACCTGGGCCAGATGGCTTGTCCTTTTTCTTTTATCAAAAGTATTGGGATGTTATTGCGTTAGATTTATTGCATCTATTTGAAGCTTGGTTTGATGATAAGTTAGATATTTTTAGGTTAAATTTTGCTATGATTACTTTGATCCCAAAAGAGGATGATGCTAGAACTATGAAGAAATTTAGGCCTATAAGCTTGCTTAACTGTAGCTTTAAGATTTTCTGCAAAGTGCTAACAAATAGGTTGTCCAAAATCATAGGAAGATTAATTTCTCCAAATCAATCTGCTTTTATTAAGGGGAGGTATATTTTGGAGAGTGTAGTTACTGCACATGAAATTGTTCATGAGGTGCATAGAGGGAAAATGGAAGGTTTTGTGTTTAAAATTGATTATGAAAAGGCTTATGATAGAGTTAATCTAGATTTTCTTTATGAGGTCTTGCACCTTAGGGGTTTTAGCCCTTTTTGGATAAGGCTTGTAAAACAGTTGACCACTGGTGGGTCAGTGGGTGTGAAAATAAATGAAGTAGAGAGTGATTTCTTTATTACAGGTAAAGGTTTAAGACAGGGAGATCCCCTGTCACC
Source organism: Lolium rigidum (assembly GCF_022539505.1). Classification (NCBI taxonomy): domain Eukaryota; kingdom Viridiplantae; phylum Streptophyta; class Magnoliopsida; order Poales; family Poaceae; genus Lolium; species Lolium rigidum. Next base: position 398,277,738 of record NC_061510.1, on the reverse strand, counting down.
TGGGCTTTTTAATTTTGTAGTTGATGTTTTTTCTAAGATGTTGCTTAAAGGTTGTGAGGCAGGGCTGATTAGGGGCCTCAGCCCGGATTTTTTTCCAGGAGGTGTTATTTGCCTCCAATATGCTGATGATACACTACTTTTCCTTGAGAAAAGTAATGTGATAGCTACTCATATGAAATGGATTCTAACTTGTTTTGAACAAATCTCTGGAATGAGAATTAATTACCATAAAAGTCAGTTAATTCCCATTAATGTAGAAATAGGGGAGTGTGCCACTTTCCTGGACACTTTTGGGTGTGTTTTAGGTTCCTTCCCAATTAAATACCTAGAGATTCCTCTCCACTATGATAAGTTGAAAAGGGAGGATTTACAACCTTTGATTGATTCCCTTTTAAGTAGGTTAGCTGGCTGGAGAGGGAAGTTATTATCTTCTGCAGCCAAAAGGGAATTGGTGAGATCAGTCTTGTTCAGTATCCCAGTGTATTTGTTATCTTTCTTTAAGTTTCCTAAATGGGCTTTAAATCTTATTAATACACAACTAGCTAATTGCCTATGGAATGATGAGGAAGGAAATAATAAAATACATTTAGCTAATTGGTCTTCTGTATGTATGAAAAAGGAGTTTGGTGGCATGGGGATTCCTAATCTGCAAGATTTAAACTTGTGTCTTTTAGGATCTTGGGTTAAGAGATATATACAGGGGGAAGGGACCTTGTGGAGAAAGGTTATAGATTGTAAGTATAATACTAAAGATCCTAATATCCTGTGTTGCCATGATGCACACCCATCTACCTTTTGGAAAGGTGTGATGAGTGCTGCAGAGGCTGTGAGGTTTGGGTATAAATGGAAAATAGGAAATGGAAGGAGTGTTAGATTTTGGGAGGATGTTTGGTTTGGAAATTCTAATCTGGCAAGTCAGTTTTGGGATATTTATTTTGTTTCAAATCAACAGACTAGAACTATCAGAGAGATTTGGGATGGAACAAACTTGAGATGTGATTTTAGGAGAAATTTCACAGAAGATATGATGATACAATGGCAGGAATTAGTAGCTATTGCTGAAACTATAGTTTACAATTCTGATGAGGACCAGCTTATCTGGACTTATGAAACTAATGGGGTGTACTCCTCAAAATCTATGTATGCTCTAGTAAATTTTAGAGGAGTAACTCCAGTTTATTTACCTGCTGTTTGGGACCTAAAAATTCCTCCTAGAATTCAGATTTTCCTGTGGTTGCTGTCTCAAAACAAAATTATGACCAGAGATAACTTGAGGAAGAGGGGTATACCAAAACCTATGGAATGCTCTTTCTGTAGAGATTTTGAAAGTGTACAACACTTGTTTTTTGACTGTATTGTTGCAAGACATGTGTGGGGTTTAGTCAAAGAAATCTGTAAGTTTACAGTAGAAAAGTATATAGATGTAGCTGGTAGATGGTTGTGCAACAAAAGATTTTTACAGTTTAATTTCATTTCTTCTGCTATTTTGTGGGGGATTTGGAATTCTAGAAATAGTTTAGTGTTTAATAGACTCACTTGGTTGGATCTGAAACAGGTGTGGAGAGTCATACTTTCTTATCTGGAGAAATTGGAAAGTGCCTTTCAAGGACCAAATGTGGGAGGAAGTGGACCTTTTCATGAAGCATCTATCAAACAAGATCAAAGCACCACTGGAGCTGGAACCATCATGAAGTGTTCTTCCTTTGATTGGATATCTTCCTGGGCTCCTGCTGCCAAGACCTCTCATGGTGGAAGAGCGTCGCTGGAGTTTCTGAAGAAGAATCCGGAGGAAGACGCTTCAGTTCATGTCGTGCTGTAGAAAATCTCTGCTTGGGTGGTGTAATAGCTCTAGTTACTTTCTTAGCTGTTGCTGTGTTAGTTGGTCTTGTGGAGAGTTTGGTTGCTGAACTTAGCTTTTATCTGGTAGCTTTTGAGGTGCTGGTGGCTGCTGTTTGGGCAGTAGGTTTAGCCCTGTTTTTGAGTTTGTTGTTGAAAACGCTGTGAGCGGGGTGTGTTTGGACATTGTGGTTTCATTTTACCATGAAATGGAACCGGGGAGATGTCTCCCTGTGAATCTAAAAATAATACATGATCATGCAAGATTACAATTTACAAAGATGTCTAAGGTGGTGGATGGCTGATCCAACGAGTATGCCACCTCAATGTGAAATAAAAACAGCATTGATCACATGTTCCAATCATGTGGCTCACAAGAGAATGCGTATAGAGGTTTATTTTCAAAAAGCCACCTTTGGTTAAGTGAAACGTGTTGAAAACATGTTTTATCCTACTCTATAAACATTTGGTAAATCAAGTAGTAGAGTTTAGCGAAACAAAAATATTACGCACCAAGTGTCTAATCTTCAACCTAACGCATGGATATTACACACCGTGCACAAAAATCCCAGCTTTAAACGATCGTATACACAAGATAGGGTTTCCCTTGTGAATCAATCCTACACACGATCATTTCTTAAAAAAATCATCTCTTGCAATTACCTACAGATGCACCCACTAACATCCTCACACCGGCCCCTATGAAGATACCACCTAATTTTTTAAATTTTTCATGATAATTTCACTTTCTAAATTTGTTTGCTATTACAAATTGACAAATGCGAACATGGAATCCACTTGGAATTTGCCATTGGCATGTACACTCCATCAGAATTTGCCGCATCCATGCAATAATTGTACTAATGCCAACCACCCGTGAAGAGCATTCCATGTCGCAAGGTTAGGCCCGACTAAACCCCGCTTGAAATTCACACTATATGAGGGTGTTCCGAACGCCTCCATTATAGTATTACTTTTCTGACAGAATATGGTAAAATGATAGTTATTAGTCTTAGAGGATGAAATTTCCTAGCCTTTTATCCTAACAAAAGAAAATCACCCAGTCTTTCTTGATAATAAATGATTCAAAGTGGAAGATATGTGTTTCCTTAGACATGTCCAATATGTGAATCTCCCACTTTCCAATAAACCTGGAAGATGGCCTTTGAGCTACCATAATTTCTCCTCGGGACTTTTTGTCAGAGCCCATCCTTCATATTAAGCTTAAAAAGAAATTTAGTAAGGAGATATTAAACTTTAATGACTTTATCTTAAATAACAAGACTACCATGGTCTTTCATACGATATGTTAGATTATTAGGCAATTTCCGAGTGAGTTTAATCACATATGCACTAACATACTTAACCATACACATCATACTAATCACATGCAACCGATTTGAATATGGAGCAAGTAGTAGCGCAAGATTTAAGATGACAAGCACGTACATCGCGACTGGGAAGCTCGCTCTATCAGCAGCATCACCATGGCCGTTGTTGATGTCACCCGTGGTGTTGTCGGAGATGCCAGATCTATCGATGAAGCAGAAGGCCGGCGAGCGAGGAAGAAGACGATCAGCAATGAGAAGTCGCACCTGTTGGATGTAGTTTGGCGGAACGTACCGTGGAGCTGGGTACGGTTGCGTGTTATATAGTAGGGCATAAAGCCGTATAGTACATGATAGGTATCCGTATACAAAGACATACGGTATACACAACTTAACTTCTAACACTCCCCCTTAATCTAAACCTTTTGAAAGGTTGAGATTACGCTTAAACTCATCTAACCTCTTTACAGGGAGAGCTTTTGTAAAATCATCAGCAACCTGATCTTTACTAGAAATAAACCTGATACCTAAGAGATTTCTAGCAACTCTCTCTCTGGAAAAATGAAAATCAATCTCAATGTGTTTGGTTCTAGCATGAAACACTGGATTTACAGACAAATAGGTAGCACCTAAGTTGTCACACCAAAGACATGGTTTTTCTCTTAACTTAACACCAAGTTCAGCAAGAAGAGCTTCAACCCAAATTAACTCAGCAGTGGCATTAGCTAGTGCCTTATATTCAACTTCAGTACTTGATCTAGACACTGTGTCTTGCTTTCTGGCACTCCAAGAAACCAAGTTTGGCCCAACAAATATGGCAAAACCACATGTAGATCTCCTATCATCAAGAGAATCTGCCCAATCTGCATCTGAAAAAGCACTGAGAAATGTAGAGGAAGACCTTGCAAATGTAGTTCCAACTTTCAATGTATCAAACACATATCTAAGTATATGCTTAACTGATGTCCAATGATCTGTAGTTGGAGCATGAAGGAATTGACAGACTTTGTTAACAGAGAAAGCCAAATCCGGCCGTGTCAAGGTTAAATATTGCAAAGCTCCAACAATACTTCTGTATTGTGTACTATCTTCAGGACCTAGAGGTGTACCATCATAAAGAGACAATTGTTCTGTATAGGATAGAGGCGTAGGTGCGGCCTTGCATCCATTCATACCCACTTTTGCAACCAGATCATTTGCATATTTTTCATGTGTCAAAATCAAACCGTTAGGAGTTCGTTTTACTTCAATACCAAGAAAATAATGTAGATCACCTAAGTCCTTGATAGCAAAGTTCTGACTTAAATCTCGAAGCAAACAGGTAATGGCATGGTCTGAGGAGCTTGTTACTATGATGTCATCAACATAAATAAGCATGTAGATGATGATACCTGACTTGTTGTAAAGAAACAATGAGGTATCAGCCTTTGAGGGAACGAATCCAAGAGCACACAACTTGGAACTGAGTCTTGAATACCACGCTCGAGGTGCTTGTTTCAACCCATAGAGAGCCTTGTCAAGTTTACATATGTAGTGTGGTACAGAAGAACTTTCAAAACTTGGAGGTTGTTTCATATAAACTTCCTCTTCCAGAACACCATGAAGAAACGTGTTCATGACATCTAGCTGCCGTAGAATCCATCCATGAGAGACAGATACGGAAAGAACAATTCTGATAGTAGCAATTTTAACTACAGGGCTGAAAGTATCTTCATAATCAATGCCATACCTTTGTTTGAAACCTTTTGCAACAAGACATGTCTTATACCTGTCAATAGTACCATCTGCCTTTTTCTTGATACGATACACCCATTTGCAGTCAATTAAATTTATGCTTTTGCTTGGAGGAACAAGGTGCCAGGTTTTGTTTTCAATCAAGGCATCATATTCATCTTGCATTGCTTGCCGCCAATTTTGATCATTGAGAGCTTCCACAAGAGTGCATGGCTCACCTGTTGAAGACAACATGCCATATCTAACAGTTCCATCAGTATACTTTTTGGGATTTCTTATACCTTTCTGAAGACGAGTTCGCGGTTCAGCAGGTGGTGGTGGTGGTGCAGCAGTAGTAGTCTCCCCTCTTGCTGCAGCCACAAAAGATCCAGAGACAGCCTCAGATTCCGTGGTAGAAGAGACAGAAGGGGCAGGGCTGACAGCGAAAGATGGCGAGACAACAGTGGCCTGAGGCGTGTGTCGGCCACGCGCTGACAGAGACAGGGGCGGGGACCGCTCTGGCGCTGCATACGAGGCGCCAGGTGGAGAGTTGGCAGAGGGCGCGGGCGTGTGCCGGGCATGCGCAGCCGGGGACCGTTCTGGCGCGGCAGGCGAGACGCCAGGTGGCGAGCCAGCAGTGGATGCAGGCGTGGTGGGAGAATCCTCCTCGGGATCGGACAGCAGGGAATGTTCCTCTGCATTGTTTTCAGCGCCAGTTTCGTCATTTTCTGGCAGATCATCATCTTCAATTTCTGAGCTGATTTCAACTCCGTTTTCAGCAGGATTTTCAGCACCACTTTCCTCATCCTGTAGTACATGAACAATAGGCACAATAGGAGACATATGGTTATCAAAATTACGTGCACCCTCATGCAATGATGATGAATCAATGGATGATGGAAGAAGCAAAATTTCCTTTTTGAGAAGAGCACCGACATTGGGATGTAGAGAGGCAAATGGGAACACATTTTCATCAAAGACAACATCACGAGAGATGTAGATACGACCAGTTGACACATCGAGACACTTGACGCCCTTGTGAAGAGGACTGTAGCCAAGGAAAACACATTGCTTGGAGCGAAAAGCAAGTTTGCGTTTGTTATAAGGGCGAAGATTAGGCCAGCAAGCACAACCAAACACTCTGAGAGCATCATAATTTGGTGTGACCTGAAGGAGACGTTCTGTAGGAGTCTCAAAGTTTAGAACTTTACTAGGAAGTAAGTTTATGAGAAAAGTGGCAGTGAGAAAAGCTTCATCCTATAACTTAAGGGGCATAGATGCATTAGCAAGCAAAGCAAGGCCAACTTCAACAATATGACGATGTTTTCTTTCAGGGGAGCCATTTTGTTGATGTGGATGAGGACAGGAAACATGATGGGTAATGCCGAATTGCTGAAAAAATCCATTTAATTTCTCATATTCACCACCCCAATCTGTTTGCATAGTAACTATTTTCCTATCAAACTTGCGCTCAACAAGTTGTTGATAGTTGAGGAAAGCTTGATAAACATCAGAACGCTTATTGAGCAAATATATCCAAGTAAATTTACTAAAATCATCAATAAAGCTTACATAGTTTGCATGTTTTCCCATAGAGAGAGGAGCAGGGCCCCATACATCAGAGAATACTTGTTCTAGAGGAGCGGTGGAGACACTAGTAGATATGGAATATGGCAACTGATGACTCTTAGCTAACTGACAAGAATCACAAATATATGGGGTACTCTCATGGGTGTAAGCTATTTTATTTTTCCTAAGAACTTGTTGAACCACAAAGGAGGATGGATGACCTAAACGACGATGCCATGTAGAGGATGACGGATTTATTGCGGCGAAAGCAAGCTTGGAGGTCTCATGAAACATAGGCACCAAGGGATAGAGACTGATACGTCTTCGACGTATCGATAATTTCTTATGTTCCATGCCACATTATTGATGATATCTACATGTTTTATGCATACTTTATGTCATTATTATGCGTTTTCCGGAACTAACCTATTGACGAGATGCCGAAGGGCCAGTTGCTGTTTTCTGCTGTTTTTGGTTTCAGAAATCCTAGTAAGGAAATATTCTCGGAATCGGACGAAATCAACGCCGAAGATCTTAGAATCCCCGGAAGCATCCAGAACACCCGAGAGTCGCCAGAGGGGGGCCACAGGCCCACCAGACCATAGGCCGGCGCGGCCTGGGGGTGGCCCGCGCCCCCCTATGGTGTCGTCGCCTCGTTGACCTTCTGACGCTGCCTCTTCGCCTATTTAAGCCCCCTCGACCTAAAACCTCGAGACGGAAAAGCCACGGTACGAGAAACCTTCCAGAGCCGCCGCCATCGCGAAGCCAGGATCTGGGGGACAGGAGTCTCCGTTCCGGCACGCCGCCGGGACGGGGAAGTGCCCCGGAAGGCTCCTCCATCGACACCACCGCCATCTTCATCAACGCTGCTGTCTCCCATGAGGAGGGAGTAGTTCTCCATCGAGGCTCGGGGCTGTACCGGTAGCTATGTGGTTCATCTCTCTCCTATGTACTTCAATACAATAATCTCATGAGCTGCCTTACATGATTGAGATTCATATGATGATGCTTGTAATCTAGATGTCATTATGCTAGTCAAGTGAATTTTACTTATGTGATCTCCGGAGACTCCTTGTCCCACGTGTGTAAAGGTGACAGGTGTGTGCACCGTGTGGGTCTCTTAGGCTATATTTCACGTAATACTTATTCACCTGTTATGAATGGCATAGTGAAGTGCTTATTTATATCTCTTTATGATTGCAATGTGTTTTGTATCACAATTTATCTATGTGCTACTCTAGTGATGTTATTAAAGTAGTTTATTCCTCCTGCACGGTGTAATGGTGACAGTGTGTGCATCCGTGTTAGTACTTGGTGTAGGCTATGATTATGATCTCTTGTAGATTATGAAGTTAATTATTGCTATGATGATATTGATGTGATCTATGCCTCCTTTCATAGCGTGAAGGTGACAGTGTGCATGCTATGTTAGTACTTGGTTTAGTCGTGTTGATCTTTCATGCACTCTAAGGTTATTTAAATATGAACATTGAATTGTGGAGCTTGTTAACTCCGGCATTGAGGGTTCGTGTAATCCTACGCAATGATGTTCATCATCCAACAAAAGAGTGTAGAGTATGCATTTATCTATTCTCGTTATGTGATCAAAGTTGAGAGTGTCCACTAGTGAAAGTCTAATCCCTAGGCCTTGTTCCTAAATATCGCTATCGCTGCTTGTTTACTATTTTACTTGCGTTACTACTATCTGCGTTACTACTGCTTGTTTATCGTCCCGGGCAAAGCACTTTTCTCGGTGCCGTTGCTACTACTTATTTATACCACCCGTATTTCACTATCTCTTCGCCGAACTAGTGCACCTATTAGGTGTGTTGGGGACACAAGAGACTTCTTGCTTTGTGGTTGCAGGGTTGCATGAGAGGGATATCTTTGACCTCTTCCTCCCTGAGTTCGATAAACCTTACCTTAAGGGAAACTTGCTGCTGTTCTACAAACCTTTGCTCTTGGAGGCCCAACACTGTCTACAGGAAAAGGAGGGGGCGTAGACATCAGAGACCACCATAGCAGGGGCCCCTAAACAGAATTCTTCGAGTTTCTAGGTCCTTGATTAAGAAGAAGAAAGGGTGAAACTCAATAAAGACATGATTATCAAGGGTAAACTTATGCACAGACAAAAGATTTTTGGATGCATTAGGAACATGAAGGATGTTGTTAAGATCAAAAGAACCATGAAGGGTACGCAAAATTGAATTACCAATATGACTAATGGGCATGCATTTACCTTCAGCAGTGCGGACCCGATCTTGACCATTGTACTTGTTGGCGATGTGGAGCTTGTTCAACTCACTGGTGATATGATCAGTGGCACCTGTATCAGTGTACCAGTTTGTGTCCACTCCATAGGATGCAAGATGTGCACCCTTCTCTCCTTTGTCTCCCTTGTCCTTCTTGTCATCCGAGTAGCGCCACCAACAGTCCGAGGCGGGGTGACCATAGATCTTGCAAATTTGACATTCAGTATCAACAAAAGGAGTAGGGGCACGGTCACGGCGTCCACCCCCATCACGGTGCTTGTCGCGTCTATCATCACGACGATCACGGTCACCACGACAGTCATCACTCCGCCATGAACCACGATCATCACCGCGTGAAGAGTTGCGGTCGTCATCTCTGTGGCGATAGCCACCACCTCCACTGCCTCCGCCACAGTGAGAGCCACGGTCAGGGCTACGACCATGTGGGGAGGGGTAGCGGCGCTGAGGAGAGGTCCGGCCACGGAAACGCTGCTCACGGTCACGACGGGCTAGATTTGCAGAGGAAACAAAGGTGCCATTTTCTTCGACGCCATTGCGCATGTCATAGGAGGACAGCTGATCATAGAATTCATCCAGAGTGGTGCCAGGATTTCCATTCACGGTGGTGATGAGAGAGTTGTATTCAGTATTGTCAAGACCATGGAGTAAATAGCCAAGAAACTCATCATCCTCAATGGGCTTCCCAAGTGCAGTAAGTTCTGATGCAAAACCTCTCATCTTGGTGTAATACTGATCTGCAGTCATAGTGAGCTTCTTGGTGTCATTGAGCTATTCACGCAAGTGTTGAGCCTTAGTGCGAGAGCCAGTCTTGAACATGGCGTTGATGGCGGTCCAAGCTTCAGCAGTTGACTCAACTCCAAGGAGATGGGAGAGGATATCCGGGGACAGCGTGTTCAAAAGAAAACGGAGAACTTGTTGATCCTTCGCCACCCAGGCGACATAGGCCGGGTTATCCACGAGAATTTTCTTTTTGTCAACATCCTCGACTTCAATGAGCTTCGACGGAGCACGATCTGTCCCTTCAAGGAGAGGCATCACGTTGGCACCACGAAAAGCGGGAAGGACGAGCGCCTTCCATAGCAGAAAGTTGCCCCGGGTAAGTTGCTGGGCCGGAGGGGCTCCAAGGGCGGCGACGAGACCGGGGGTTGTAGATGACGAACTCATGGTGACGGCGGCAGATGGCAGCGTCTGCGCGTGTGGGCTAGGGTTTTGGGCTGTTTGGTCGTGGGTTTTTCTTGAGATCGGCGACGGCTTGGAAGGTGAGCGGCGGCCTGGTTTCTTGACTTAGGGCGGCGGCGGTGGCTTTAGGGTTAGCACACGGCGGCGGCGGTTTTGGTGGTTTTTGGTGTAGGTTTTGATCGCGGTGACCGCAGGGAAGAAACTACGGTGACAGCGGGACGTAGAGGAGGCGGCGGTGTGATGACCCACAAGTATAGGGGATCGCAACAGTCTTCGCTGGTAGTAAAACCCAATTTATTGATTCGACACAAGGGGAGACAAAGAATACTTGAAAGCCTTAACATCGGAGTTGTCAATTCAGCTGCACCTGGAAACAGACTTGCTCGCAAGAGTTTATCAGTAGTAACAGTTTTATAGCAGTAGCAGTAGTGAAATAACAGCAGCAGAGTAACAAAGACAGGAGTAGTGATTTTAGTAAACAGCAGGATTAAAATACTGTAGGCACAAGGATGGATGACAGGCGTTGCATGGATGAGAGAAACTCATGTAACAATCAAAGCAGGGCATTTGCAGATAATAATAAAGCGGTGTCCAAGTACAAAGCAATCCATAGGCATGTGTTCCATATATAGTCGTACGTGCTCGCAATGAGAAACTTGCACAACATCTTTTGTCCTACCAGCCGGTGGCAGCCGGGCCTCTAGGGAATCTATCGGATATTAAGGTACTCCTTTTAATAGAGTACCGGAGCAAAGCATTAACACTCCGTGAACACATGTGATCCTCACATCACTACCATCCCCTCCGGTTGACCCGATTTCTGTCACTTCGGGGCCTTTGGTTCCGGACAGCGACATGTGTATACAACTTGCAGGTAAGATCATAAAACAATGCATATCATGATGAAACAATAACATGTTCAGATCTGAGATCATGGCACTCGGGCCCTAGTGACAAGCATTAAGCATAACATGTTGCAACAATATCATCAAAGTACCAATTACGGACACTAGGCACTATGCCCTAACAATCTTATGCTATTACATGACCAATCTCATCCAATCCCTACCATCCCCTTCAGCCTACAGCGGGGGAATTACTCACACATGGATGGGGGAAACATGGCTGGTCGATGGAGAGGCGTCGGTGGTGATGATGGCGATGATCTCCTCCAATTCCCCGTCCCGGCGGAGTGCCAGAACAGCGACTTCTGGCCCCCGAGACGGAGTTTCGCGATGTGGCGGCGTACTGGAGGGTTTCTGGCGACTTCGACTTCTCCCCCGCGATTTTTAAATCAAACCCTTTAAGTAGTCCAGAGGGGGGCGTCGGAGGCCAGCCGAGGGGGCCACACACTAGGGCGGCGCCCCCCCCCCCCGGGCCGCGCCGGCCTGGTGTGTGGGGCCCTCGGGCCTCCACCTGGCTTGCCCTTCTGGCTCCCTGAGTCTTCTGGTAAAATAGGCCCATTGATATAAATTCCGAGGATTTTCCCGAAAGTTGAATTTCTGCACAAAAACAAGACACCAGAGCAATTCTGCTGAAAACAGCGTTAGTCCGTGTTAGTTGTATCCAAAATACACAAATTAGAGGCAAAACAATAGCAAAAGTGTTCGGGAAAGTAGATACATTTTGGACGTATCACGGTGGCTCGAAGGGTGAGCGGCGGCGGCGGCGGTTTTTGGATCGGCAGCTAGGTCAGGGAAGAGCCTGCTCTGATACCATGTTGGATGTAGTTTGGTGGAACGTACCGTGGAGCTGGGTACGGTTGCGTGTTATATAGTAGGGCATAAAGCCGTATAGTACATGATAGGTATCCGTATACAAAGACATAAGGTATACACAACTTAACTTCTAACAGCACCGACATGCTAGCCAAAGAACTTATCGCCCTCCTCCCGATGTAGGATCTAGACGGACAGAATTTCGGAGGCATGCTCTCCCGAACGGTCGTGCATACAGTCCCTGGGACGGGGAAGTCTAGAGGACAACAACAAAAGGAACTGGACTCAAGGGAGAGACATAAGTGAGTGGAAAATTCTAGATCTGTTTTTCCTCGTCTCCTTATACCAGGGAGGGGAGCCACCGACCAGAAACGCCATGCGTTGGAAGATAGGGACACGCGTCGAACATGCACACGCATGTACCCAACTAAGTTTGTGCACCAAGCAAAAAAAATTAATCTACAATAAAAGGGGTTTCAAACTCGAACTCGATTCACAACGCGACGTGACGCACGTGCGTGCGAGGCGAGCGGCGGTGGAGGAGGAGTGCGCGTGAAATTTTCAAGTCTCACTCACTTACAAGAGTTAGAATAGCATCCCTTATAAGTTGTTTCAAGTCTCTCTACTAGCAATGCGGGAATAAATTTTATTTCCAAAACTGTCTCCAAGCTGCCAATATGATGGACCTTGAGATTTCAAAAATTGTAGGCTATGTGGGATGCTTTCCTTAGTTGTATCCCATCTACATCCAACATGATAAACCACATTCCATTTGGTCAGTATATTTTATTTTTCACTATCAGCTTACAAGAAGAAAATGGATTCAAAATAATCCAATCTTGTCATGAGACCTTTTGAACAGTATTTCTAGAATTGCATGATTTGATACCTCGTCAACTTGTTAAACCTAATTATGTAACCACCAGAATTAGCATCCATCTCAATGCCAATGTTGGTGCTACTACCATTTTGTGAAAATTATGTCTGCCCGGTATAAATGTTTCCAATATATAGTGCCAAAAATACCCATCTCTGGTCAACTTCAATGCTGAGTATAAGTAAGCTGAAACATTTTAAAAGAAGCAGGTGACAGCATAGTTTTAAATAGCGGGCTATAGGATATAGCCGCGACCTCCGAAAAAGGCTATAGCCAGGCTATAGCCACCTTTTAGCACGCGAATGCCTTTAGCCGCACCTTGCTCGAAAGGCTATAGCCCGGCTATAGCCAGCTATTTAAAACTATGGGTGATAGTCGATAAGTTGTGTTCCTAACCTAGTTACTTCTAGTGATAGCCCCATATTGAGAACAAGCAAGTGCGTGTGTACTAGACCTATACCAGAGCTCTCCACGATAGCGATTTTTAGTGTGGCCTAGCGAAGAAAAAAAAAAGGACCGCATCGAGCCCCTCTTCTTCGTTGGAAAGAAAGCAAGAGAAAGGGACTTGCATCGAGCCACATGCCATCCTCTTCCCAATGCGACCTCCTTCTCGTGGAGCCTCACGCGGTCACACCATCCTCTCTCGCCTCCTGCCCTTCTCCCTTTCTCTGCTAGGGTTGGACGGTTGGTCTGCATCCACCTCGGGACAGTGAGACAGCATCCGGGAATCATAGGCGAAGTAGCAGCGGCGGTAGCCGGAGGAACAGGAGAAGCGCCGGTGATTCGATGCCATCCGGCTGCGGGCTCCTGATGTTGCCTCCCGTCGCCGTTCGCGCCGCCCTTCTCTCTTCTCCATACTACAGAGGAGAAGGAGCCTAGGGCTGCAGATGTCGGGGCGCTGAGAACCACCGTCGATGGTGGCGAGGCAGAGCCGCACATTCACGCCAGCCGAGCACTCTCTCGGCATCGTTCATCCTCCGTTGCACTGACCAGGTCTTCATCCACCCACCTGTGCGTCTCTTTCATCGTTACCCTGGATCCTTTGCTTGAGGTCTGACCTTGCCCTCTTCGTCATGTTCTCTGTGTGTCATTTCTACAGCACAAGCCCATCTTGCCACGATAGAGAGGAAGATGGATAGAGGAAGGGGAGGCATGTGCAAGAGGAGAAGAGGAGATCGAACCACCCCATCCTGTTTTCCTTCCAGCGGAAGTCACTGCCGCTGTTTCTTCGATCCGATGGTATTAGTGCCTCTTCTTCACTGGGCACTGTTTTTATCCTTCAGAATCTGATGGAATTTTGATTCTTTTGTTTTGAATTGAATGTGTTATTTGTAAATTTGCAAGAATTAATTAGTCAATATGTTTAAACCTACAATCTTGTGGCAACGAAATGAGAAATTCTAGGTGGAATGCCTTGCTTGGGCACTCTTATTGTTGTATTGGACATATGATATATACTGCAGGTGTATTACAGATCTTACGATCATTGTTGTCTTTTATTTGACGCTCTATGCATTTTACTAATACTTTGTCCCTTATCACCCTTCTGTTTCCATTGGTTTGTATGTGCAATCCATATTTCCCAGGTCAGGAATTATAGTGGATGCTTGAAGTATAGGAGGATTTTCACAACAATAATGGTTTGTAGTTATCCGACTTCATCTCTTTCTCTAATATAAAGCACAAATGTACATGGTTGGTGCATTGCATAATAGTTTGTAGTACTGCTGCTTAATGATGTTGGTTCTAAGAACGGAGATTAATCTAGATTAATCTGATACACATGCTTTTGGTAATAACAATCATTGATGTAAATTTTTTTCTTGCTATTAGTAACTGATAGTTGCATGTTTATTTTTGCTAAATTCTGGATTGTGATATCTTTGTGCCGAAAAGATATGGCAAATAGGAAAGCACCGAGTTATCGATAAGAACACATATTCCACTTTTTAGTTGCTTTGATTTTCCTATGTGTACTTCCTTTTCTTATTATCTTTTTAATTATTATTCAGAGAAGGGTTAGTGCTTGTAGAAGGATAGAATATAGGTTTCCTGATGGACTATGCTTTCTATTATGTGATAAAGTGGGATCTGAATATTAGCTGAAGCTTTCGTGCTCATAGAATCTTATCGTTCCATCTGTGTATACATTTCAGCATGTATAAATCTCTTATATTAGTTAGCATTTTTTCTTGTCATTTGAATAATAATAATATAAAAAAAAAAGCGAGCCCCCGCGTCGCCTCCTCCTCCGCATTTTTTTTCTTGTCATTTGAATAATCACCATACTATTTTCAGCCCGATAAAAGGATGCATGGTCAGTACCGTCTTTGACGGAAAACAAACAGCAAGCCCCCGCGTCGCCTAGCCCTGGGCGACACGGGGGGCGACCCCGGCCACCGGCGCTCAGACTCCCCTCACCTCGTCCCCTCCTCCTCCGCCGCCGCCGGAGGACCCGCCGGGCGAAGCCCAGGCAGCGACGGCGGCGGCGGGGGCCTTCTCCTTCGCGCGGTGGTGGCGTTTGCTCCTCTGGCGGCGGCGGCGTGGTTCCCGGCGACGTTCGGCGGCGAGGCGCTGCGGAGCTCGATGGAGAGCGTGCCATGGCGTCGGCTGATGGGTGACGTGGCCTCCCTGCGGTGGAGGCGCCCCCGTTCCCATGGCTGCGAGCTCCAGCCCGCTAAGCCCATCTGGGCCTGTGCGGGCCTGTAGATCTGGGCTATGGTGGCGGGCTTGCGCGGTGGCGCCTTCGGCGTCGGTTGCTGGGCACCGTGGTGGTGCCAGCGGCCGGCCAGGCGACGGCGGGCTGGGATCCCCTCCGTCCAGCCCCGTTGGTGTTGGTGGGGCGGTTGGTGGCGCCGCCCGCTCTGCTGATGGCCAGGTCGTTAGCGTTGGGGTTGACGCAGTGCCAGGAGAAATCCTTGCGTGCGGTCACGCCCTGGGCGCTGCTCTGTGTCAGCTGTGCAGGTCGTCGTGGTGGCCGTCCTCAAGTGCCGGTGGTGGGCGGAGCTGTTGCTCCGGTTGCGGCGGTGTGCCTCTTGTCCCGATCTGACCATCTCGGTCTCGGTCCGGCGAGCGGTGGCTGCTGCGGTGGCTTTTGGTGTGTTTCGCCCTTCTCTGTCGACCCCTAGTTGCCTCTTGCTGCGGTGGTTTAGACCGGCATTTGGCGCGTCTCCATCTTGCCGTTGGGCGGTCTTTGGCCCGGGTGAAAGCCCTGCTCGGTTCTTCCGTTGCGGACCACGGTGACACCTGTGGGTGCCATCTCCCTCCTTGGAGGCGTGGTTTTGGGACCTAACCGTTTCTACCCTCGATGCCAGGGGAAACCCTAGGTCTGACTTGCCGGACCGGGCAGCGGCGGCGCAGCAGCGTCGTCCCCTTCTTGAAGGCGCTATTTTGGCTGCGAGGGATGGCTCTCGGTGATGGTAGCCTCGCCGGTGTCTGCTTCTGCTCAAGGTGTGAGTCTCTGGAGCGCAATGTACGCCATCGCCAACACGCTTGTCGACCCATTCCCAAGTTTTGGCCACACCCTGCCAATCGCGCGCTTCATCTTCTAGGCGTATGATGTGGTACGTTGGTCTGGGCAGCTTGGGAAGTTGGTCGTGTTGTTGGAGTTGGTTGTGACGCGGTTTGGAGACTCTATGCCCCGCCGTCTCGCCATTCTTGGGTTGAGGTTGGGCAAGGTGTGCTTGGCGTCGGTGTTGTAGGAGTGTGTTGTAAGCCAAAAGGCATGTGTGGTGTTGTAGCCATTCTTGGCGTTTCTTGTCAGCTTAATACAATGACGCGCACGCTGTTGCGGGTTCTCAAAAAAAAATTTCAGCCCGATGGAATCCATTTTACGGAGTTTCTTCTCTTTGTAGCTTTGGAATATATAATAAGATGAATGGTGCAAAATATGGTCGTGTAACAACAATTCGATTTTCTCGGCTGCCAAAACTGTGGGGTTTGCTGGCTCTTAGCATTGTCTTTAGAGGTATAAAAAATATCAATTCGGAACGTCAACATCTATACCGCACATACCAACACTGAGGCTTCCAAGGTTCCTCGCCTCTGTGGTCCCCTTCTCAAGGCTAATGCACGCTGTCCAAGAACTTTGAGGTTCGTGGTCCACCTCTGGTTCCATGTTTCTCTGATGTTCGTGTTATTTTGATTTGGCTGTGCAGAAACATTATACTAGCTTAGCTGAATGTATTGTCTAGCTTCTCATTTGCCAAGGTCACCATGATTGATGCATTTAGGTGACTGAATTCATATAAATATTCTTTGTCCCTCGAGAGATCAAGACATAGTATCTTGAGTAATGATTCAGTTCATAGGAACACCCAGCCTGTAAGTGCTTGTTTCCTTCTATAAGTTTTTTCTTTTGTAAATTTCTCTTGGTCGACATGACTTCCAGGCTTCATGTTTTTTGAGGTGCGTCCGTATTGCAATCAATACTCTTCTGATATGTCAAATTTAGTTGACCCTTTTCTGTTGTTCCTTTTCTACGACTGATCATGTGCAAACTGTTTCTTGATAAAAGGAGGAATCAAACTCTAATTGTCTCTTGCTACTGTACTGATTAGAGACATGTACGTTGCAAAAGAACACCATATATTGGGTTCTATCCTATGGTAGGTTTGTAGGTGAGTTTCTTTTGAAATTGTGAGTCGAAATATAAGAACAATGAATATTTTGCGAGTACCTGATTTGATCTTTATTCAGATTTATTAGATGACTGTTGGGGAATAGCATCGGAAGACCCTGGACATTCAGAATTGAAGAAATCATAGTTTGGGTTGAAGAAACTTCTAAAGAAGACCAAGAGCGTGAGTTTTGTTTGGTAATTTATTTCTGTCGGTTAATTTGGAATTCACTCTGTAATAATAAAATAAATGGTGTGCATGTAGGCTGAAGATAATGCTGCCAAGAGTAAGTTACGTGTGGCTGCTAGCAATCCCGGCCATGCTTTGTACAACGGACATCTTTATCTTGGTGTATGCAAGACTTTGGTTAAACTTGGAAGAGGTAATGAGGCAATCAATGGCTGTACAAAAGCACTCAGGATAGATGAAGAACTTGTCGATGCATAGGAACTACCTGCTGGCACTAATTGAGCATATGCATAGTAGCTATTTTTTTACGTTCCCACTACCTGTCCATATTAAACTCTAGCATCGAGAATTTTTGGACCGTGCACAAAACGACAGCGTTTTGCACTTCCCTATGCTTGGCTAATATATTTCGAGTGCATAAATAAATCACCATAGATACGATAATCCAATTCTTTAGTGGAGTTATGTCGGTAAATCACAAACGAATGGACTTACTCATTATGCCAGGTTTTGTAAGCCTGCTACCGTAGCTGTTTGTTGTATGACACCCTTCATACTTGTTGCAGAGAGGTGAAGCTACACTTTCCACAGCAGATTGGGAAGGTGCGATTATCTAAAAGAGGCTGTCCAGAAGCCACCACAGGTGAATTTTGTGCAATCTTGCTTTGCTGTTCTGAATATATGATCATGAAAGCTGAAAAGCAGCGTACAATAGGCTGGTGCTTGCAGTGACACCGAGATAAAAACCAGGAGAACTGAAGTGGAGGCAGAAAACATATTTGAGAGATCGTGCTGCATATGAGGTATGATTCAGTATAAAAAGAAACAGATTTGAAGAAACATAAATGCAGAAATTTTGAATCAAGTGCTTTACTTCGATGTTTTTTTCTTTCAAATTATGTGAATGAACAATGCGTGTTCAAGTGGTCAGTGACGAAGACAGTGCCAAGGATAGGATCTAGATGAGATGGGTGGAGTATGTGTTGGCGGCGGATTCATTTATTCTTCTTTTTTATACTAAAGCGATCTTGCTGCTTAGGAACAAGGCTGATTTGTTGCTCCACTCCTTGGCTCTTCATGTCGTCTCTTTATTTGTGATCAGTAAAATGTATACTGCTGGAGAACATCGGCCGAAACATATTGTGTTATTGCAGGCTGATCAGATAGGCTTCCACAATAAGGATGGCAATTATCCTAAGAAGAGGTGCCTGATTGTTACTTTTCTGTTTAGGTCAGGTTTCTATCTGCTCTTGTCCTTGTTTACTTATGTTTCTTCCACTTTGGCAGCAAGCTCCTAGCTTTTTGTAGATGGCCTCTGTATCCGCATGTTCCAAATCTTGGCTATGCCGAGCAAGAAGCCGCTGGCCGGAAATAAGAGAGGTTAGTTCCATGCATGTTTAGTGACTTACAACCGTCTATGAAAGGTATCTTCATAGGATCATTTGCTGGTTCTCTACCATATCCTGTATTTTTTTGCCGTTGTAAATGCTCATGTGGATCTTCCTTTCTCTGGTTATAGGGGCCAATCCATCTAGGTGTTGTCGCACGCTCCTTTTGCGATACCTGCCTTTTATATGTCTGTGAATTATGCATATGGTCATGTCTAAATGGTGATGGGTAATATATATTATTGAATTGTATTGAAGTATAGCTTCTTTATCTGCAAAACGAAATACATAAGGCGTATTGCTAGACTCACACTGCCACTTGTTCTCTGTGAAGTACTCCCTCGTCTCGAAAAGATGTAGATTTATCTAAATATATTCAAATTTAGATAAATTTGCGGTATCTTTTTAAGGACGGAGGGAGTACTTTATTTTGTGTAAGTGATTAATTATATGAAAAAATAGAATTTGGACATCCGACCGCTTGGCAAAACGTGGGTGGCCAAACTGTGGGGTTTGTCCTTTATGCAAACAATGCACGGAGTCGGTCGATCACCTTCTTGTCCATTGCCGCTTCACCTTGTGTGATGACCCGGCATACCACTGCATGGTGTAGTATGCAAGTCTGATATAACACCAATGAAACACCGTTCCACTAGTATTATATCGCTCAGAGTGGTACAACAGAAACATATGCGGGTCCAAGGCATGTCTATAGAATTACAACACAGACTCTTTACAAAAGATCAGCACAGCCTCCTACTTTACAATGAGGTAAATCTGCAAATAAACTCCAGAAGAACGACTCGTAGTCTAGTCTTATCACGAACTCTATTTGTAGAGTATTTGCCTAGCTATAGAGGCTATGAATAGATTCTAGCTAAATAGGAGCTAGGTTTAGGAAACTAGTTCCCCTCTATGGCTAGACTAGGTTTTCTCCTTGTTGGATGGGGTATCTGACTCCTCTACCGAGGTCCTGTCTCTTGAAGTAGTTGTTGACTTCTTGGTCTTCGAGTTGCACTTGTAGATCCTCCTTCGATGCCTCCATATCTAAGCAGGGGATTTAAGAGTGGGATGAGTACGAGCGTACTCAACAAGTTCATTATAGGAAAGAGGTGTTTAATGCACTAGCTACGATATTAGACCAGAAAGTCTAATACCAATGCAAGTTTTCATAACCGTTTCTTCAAAAGGTTGCTTTTATTCAGAAGAACTATGTCCGTCAGCCTTCACCGGTTTACTAGAACTTCATGGAGCTCCTTTCCGGCAGCGTTCGCAGTTCCAAATCCCGGAACAGGGAGTGACAGGTCACGGTTCTTTACACTCTGCAGAGGTGTGTTGCTTTACCCATAAGAGATCTTAACCTTGGTGCCAACCGGGCAATTTCCCCGTCCACACTTCCTATGGTGTGAGGCCCGGTATAAGGTCTAGCCAATCATGTTCCTCCGCTACCTCGAACACCCACCCTTTGTTGCATACCCCGACCCTGGGTCCTCGTCGGTCCTCTTATACCACTTAAGGATGGACCCCGACCACGACAACGAGCTTTGGGACTCGTTAACCAAACTCCTTCGCCGGTAGGCTGCAACCCATCATAGAACGCAATACCGTGGGGACTTTAGGCTTCCCCAGCCCACCGCTTGCACTTCGAGCGACAAGGGTCTACGGACTATGCCGTGGGGACTTAAGGCTTCCCCAGCCCTACCGCTTGCCCCGACGGATACAAGTGTCTACGGTAAAGCGCATCCGTTGATGAACGAGAGGTGGAAACACTTTTGACTACTCCGTCCCACTCCGGATCTTATGGTTAACACGGATATTACGGCACAAGAATCACCGGCGACATTTGTTGTTTAATCCTAGATGGATATAAGCCCGTGCAATGGAACCTCCACCATATCAACACAATCCATGGTTCCATTGCCCACCACATAGTCATATTCATAGTTATGAAAGTAGTGGTTTTGATTTTTGTGCAATAGTGATAACCATAATACTTTGCAAGTAATTTGATAAAAATACTCAAATGACATGAGCAAGTGATGAACTTGCCTTTCTTGATCGCAAGATTATGCAGGCAAGGTCTTCGTTACGCAATAACTCCAAATTCTGAAATAGCATCATTGTCCGGTAAGGACGATGTTTAAAAGATTGGCAAGGATGCAATAATGCATAAGAATGAGATGCAATCGCTCTAAGCGTGACCTAACCCCGATGATTTAGGATCAGTGAGTTGTAATTATTGGTTTAGGGTGTGTTGCACTTTTAGAGTGATTCACATACAAAGTTCTGATTCAGGTGTGATTACTTGGTATTATCAACAGGTAGATAATAAAGCATAGTAATCAATTGAGCACACAAAGAATAACAATTGGCATAATGTTATTAAGTAAAGAACAGTGGTCAGTTTTAGTACTATATGGCAGGGTTAATGATTGATTATCATATACTTCAAAAGAATAACTTTTGAAGAACATGTTCTTAGATAAAGAACAAGTATGGTAATTAGGTTGGGTTTCTATGGTTGACTATGGTTTCAGATAGTTGCTGGAGTAAATATTAGATGGATCCCAACAAAGTTGGATTCATCAACACCTAGGGCTTGTAAGGTTAAGATAAGCCTAGGTATCCTAAGCAATTCATTATACAGGTTGTTGTCAAGGTTGGTTTATCTTGCTAGTGATAACTGGCTAGGGTTTATAGGTCCTTATAAGCAGGGTTGATGATGATTCTTTATTTTCTTCAAAAGAAGAACTTTTGAAGAACATACTTCTTAAATAATAAGAAGTATAACAACTAGGGTTGAGGTTAACTAGGTTTTATTATTGGATTCACTAAAATAGGAATGATGGTTTCCTAAATAGGATGCTTAATAATTATCTCATATTAGCAGGGTTTAGTGGAACAGGGTATGTAGTGCAAAATAATAGGTATGGTTACTATTAGGGTTCATCACCATGGTGTGATGATGGATGTGGATATCTAAAGTTGTTGCCTTTAAGTATAGGAGTTAGGGTTGGTCCTATTTGATCATCTAGGTTGAATAGGTATGCCTACATGGACTACCAATTATTGATAATAGGGCTCCTACAATTTTATGTGGCATGGCAAGTATGTAATTGCTATTATGGTTCTATGTATGAAAATTAGAACACCATGATTATATGAGAGGATCTAGGGTTTAGGTTTTAGAAGTAATTTAGGGTTCACATGTAATAATGGAACTAGGGTTCCTAATTAATTTAGGGTTTTTAGGAGTCACATGAAATGATGAGTTCCTGGTTCTATTACTTAGGAGATTAGGGTTTTCTAAATACCCTCAAGTTCTTGAGTTAATAACTTCACTTTAAGGTTGAAATTATTAATAACTTTGGAATAAAATTAATATTGGATTTGGCATTTTATTACTTTTAAATAATTAATAATTAAGATAATTATTAATTAGGGTTTAAAATCCTCCTAATAAGGATTTAATAAATTAATAGAGAAGGGAAATTAATTTTGTTGTTTTCCTTATTTACTTTACTGGTTTTTATTTATTTTATACCTTTTTCTAAATTATTGAATTTTAATTGAATTTAGAATTAAAATTAAAGGCTTAAATAACAAGTATTAAATAATTGAATTTTTATTAAAAATAAAAATTTCATTATATATTTTTATTGGATGGAGTTTTCTTTTCTAAGAATTTTAATATCTCATTTATATTTTTCTGACTTAAAATGAATTTTCTAAATTATTTTAAAGTTTCTGGAATTATGAAATTGATTTAAATTGAATCTAAATACTAATGTTACCCGGACAGAACACCCACACAGTCAATGACTGGTGGGGCCGTGTCCACCTCACCTGCCACGGGGCTCTTGACCAAGTCAAAATCGCCACCGTGGTAAGGAGGCCACTGACCGGCGGCCAGGCGAGATCGCCGCCGGCGATAGGGTGTTCCGCGCGGCGTGAGAAGAGGCTCATTGGGCAATACTCACCGAGGCGAGTCTAGTGGTGGCAGCGCCACCCCTATTGGTCACCGGAGCGACGGCGACGGTGATACCCGACGGCGATGTTCCCGGGCAAATGGTGCGGCGAGGCTACGGAGTGCTAGCGAGCCGAGGCGAGCATGTTAGTCGGTAGAGGGGCTCACTCGGGAGCACGACGAGCTTGACGGTGAAGCGGATGGAGCTCGGACGGCGACGAAATCATCCGAGAACCTGGCGGCAGTGGTCGGAGAAATTGGCCAAATTCGCCAGTCCAGGGGCTCCTCATCTTGCAAGCTTCGACGAGAAGAACGAGGAGAGGATGGTGGTGCTGGGAGTATCCTCGGCGAGGCTCAGGGATGCCTTAATCACCGACGGTGAACGGAGGCCGGCGGGCTAGGGTTTTGTCGTTGGGGGAGAATGGAGCAGAGAGAGGAAAAATGGAGGGCGTCTGGGCGTTTTATACCTTCTCCGCCGTGCGGCGGCGGTCAATATTGGCGGCGGGGACGCGGGACGTGGCGACGTCGGCTCGGTGGCGAGCTCCTGTGCGCCCAGAGGAGAAGACGAAGACGACGACCTCCCTCCTCGTCTTTACCCATCGCGAAGGGGTACGGGCCGGTGCTGGGTGGTGTTTTGAGCTGGGCCAGGCTGCTTACTGGGCTGTGTTGCTTTGGAGTTGCGGCTGGGCTGCACCATGGGCTGCACGGCCGGGTGAGCCAGGTAATGTTTTTCCCTTCTTTTCTTTTTCTGTTTTATTTTCCGTTTTCTATTTTGAATTCTGTTTTATTTCAAATCTGTTTTGCAGGATTCTTAATGCATGGATCCTTTTGGGAGTTTATAAAGATAATGATATAGCTTCATATAAGATCTTAAAAATATTATATATGTTTAATTACACCCTTGTTTATTAAATGTTATTAGAGATTGGAAATGGGCATCTATATAGTCAAAATTTTCAATATCAATTTAAGTTGGTCCAAACTATTTTCCAATTGGCCCTTTTAAGTACATGTTGATAGTTAGGTTTATGTTACCTTGCAAGAAACAACTTTCAATGCATAGTTCATTATTTAGTTTCTTATTTAAGAATATGATCCCATGACATTATTTCATGTGATCATGGTTGTTAAGGATTTGGGAAACTGTTTAGGCTGACTTCAGTATTAATCTCATCTTCTAAACCCTTTCTTTTAAAATGGTTAAGATGGATCTTATTCCTCTCATTAGACTTCTATTTATCCGAAAACAGTAGTTAGTTGCACCTATGTAGCATGGCTTGAAAAATAGGTTAAATTGGTATACTGGATTCATTTTAGGGTTGGTTGAACAATTCCCTTATTCCTATTTTAGCTTAGGCATGGTTTTAGTTTTATATTATGATCACCATAGTGATACATAAACTAGGGTTTGAGATTTACTTCTAGGGTGTAGAGATGAGATGACACCATATTGCATGTGATAGGGTTTAATCTCCCCTAACCATGATAAGGTGGTTATTTACTTAACATTTTATGTTCTCCTCTAGTTATGATGATATTGAGAATTAGTTTTATCTTCTACCAATTGGCTTCTATTATTAAACTCAATTTAGCATTTAAGTAACTACAGTGGTTGTAGTTCTTTTTATAGTTAACTTTGGTCCTATGGATTGATGATTTCTCCCATATAAAGTATGGAGTTTGACTTTAGAGGTTTTCATGTGGTTCTTAAGTGAAGAATAGGTGGAATGTAAATGTGGTAGAATTATATCTGTGAGCATCAAGGGGTTCACAAGTTAAGGTTGGGAAATAAGTATAGGGTTGCTTACTAGTGATCCCCCTATGATTTCATGTGATGAATAAGACCTACTAGTCATATAAGTGTTAGCATTTGGATTATTCTCCTATTTCTCCAAAGCATGGTCATGGATTAAGCATGATCCACTTGTTCTTAATATCTCTACCTCAAGTTCTTAGGGTTTATGATCATCACTCAATTTATAATGATCAAGGTTTGGATTCCTAAGGTATCTCTAATGTAATGGTTTTCACTTCCATGATCAAGTGTTGTCTTGATCAACTAAGCATAATATCCCTCTTATAGTTTCTTAGATGGTCATGACTATGGTTGTCTTTATAGATTATATCCCAGGAGAATGCCTGAGATATGCTGTTAGGGTTCTACTTTAGCAATGATGATATAATCATCTGGGTTTATAAGGATAGTTCTCTCCCTCACATTCAATTGTTGGCTTAACTTTCTTGAGTGTAATTCCTTAGCTTGAGCTCTCCTACAAAGGTATGGTTTATTCTAGGGTTTATGGTGTATTCCCATATCTCAATGAATATCAAGTCTAAACTCCACCTGGCTATCTTGGTTGAATTAATCTCCTCCTTACTTTATCAATTCATGGATATGTTATTATTCCATGTGATATTAGGTTATCTCACCACTCCAAGGGAAATGGTTTGCAAGCTATTACTTTAGCTCAAGATTGTTATTGCTTTTCTAATAAATAATATAGAACTCTCACCTCTCTCGGGTTTGATGTATGTAGTAGAGAAGAATATATACTTCTAGAGTTGATCTCCCTTGTCTTGTTCCCAAGAATGAAGTAAAATGAATATCATGAGGTTCATGGTAGGATCATGGATTAGTTTATGACATGGAAAAGATAAGTGAAGAATGGTTTCCCAATTATTGTTACTTGATTTCCAATAAATTGTGGATTCATATGTTATGGCAGGGAATTCCATATTATGATCTTTTATAAGATCAAGCAATTGATCTTTGAGTAAAGTATTGTTGTGTTGATTATTAGTTCCATTTGATCTAACCCCTTAGATCAAATCATCTCTACCCAAAACAAGGTTTTAGCAAAGTCACATTGAGGTTTATAGCGCTTGACTTGATGAGCTATTTCAATTCCACCAAGGTCAAGTGAAACTTCGAGTCTTCGTGATCTGTTTTACTTTAAAGCGCGAAAATTCCCTAGATTTTCTATGCATGAATGCAATGCACACAACTGTTTCCTCTATTTTTGTAACCCCATTACCTGGGATATTACAGTCTCTACCCCTTAAACTAAACTTCGTCTTCGAAGTTTGATCTCTCTCATGTTTCCGAAGTGTGGTTCAGACTTATGCAGACTATATCTTTTCTCGAACTCCGTATTGATCTCACTAGATATAATTGAATATATCCCTTGTCCGGATTCTTCCTGGAATCCATTAGTGTTTGACATCAAACAACCATTACTTCCTTTACTTCCATGATTTCCTCCAATATTATAAGATTGTTTTCCTTTCTCATTGAATATTCAAGGATTGGGACTTCTTCTTGTCCTGACAGTCTTAATTGAGGACTAATTGGATAACAATCTCCTATTTGATAAAATAGGTCTTTGTTTTTCCCTTACTACCAAAATTGCGGTAATGGTGCTTGGTAAGGTACTTACCATAAAATTTGTCTGGATAGTTTATTTTCCTAATAATGGATGAGACTCAATTAGTCCATCCAATCTTGATTTATGATTGATACCTTTAACTATTTTGGTTCTTTTAGGTTCCATGGAAGGAATCATTCTATTAGTCTTTGGTATTGGTATGTTCAATTTCCTTCGGTCTTTGGCCTTCTTGAGCTGTATATGGTATATAGTATTTTCTTCGTCCAACTTCTTTATGGTTAACTTACTTGAGCTTTCGTACTTCTGAGTAAATACTACTCACTTTCTCAAGTTATAGTCCACTTCTTACTTCCTCGAGGTATAAACCTTGGCTTCTGGTCTGTCATCCTTCTGAAAGTAGTGTCCGATAATCTTATGAAAATAAGATTGAATTTCCTCTCAGTTCAGACCTTCTTCTTCTATTATGCTCAAAGTATTGAGTTATTGTACATCCAACTCAATCTTTACTCTACCCCTTAGAGTTTTCTTATGGTCTTCAACTCCTTTTCTTCCAACTATTGGACTTATGATTAAAATATTGGTATAGGTCTTGTTTATAATTTATATTCCTCTAAGGTTTTGCGAAGAAACTTTGTGGTGTATCCACTCAATTGTGGACATCCAATGTGAATATTTTGTCTAAATGTTTATAGATCTAGCTATTTGGCTGACAAGATTTTTATTTGTTCACAAACTTTTGTTACAAATAATTAAATCGTGGACTATTAGTAATACCAACTGATACCAGCTGTGGTTATTATACCAACTGTGGCTATTTGATATCTAAAAATGGATTCTATTATAGGTTCTGATCAACTGGACGAGACATCTTCTACTTTATCTCGCAGTATTGATATTATACCAATTGTGGTCTTCTGATATCAACTATGGTCTTCTTATATCTGCTATGGTTTCAGATATCATCTTCCTTCATTCAGGGTTTATTTTGCAAGAAAACCACTAACTGACACTATGAATATAGTATCCTAAGTGATTTCCCATGCATTCCCTCTTCTATATTAATTATGGATCTGCTTGAGCTTCACCATAATCATCATATTTCTCACCTTCATGCTTCTTCCGTACTAAAGTACTCCTCTGTTGAGGTAAAGCATGAGTTTTGATTGATACTTCCTTCTGAATATTGTGGTTACTTCCCACAATTTTACTTCCTTCTTTTGATGAACCTTCATCTTGTCTTTAGAATCTTCAGAATTCGTCACTTCCTCACACGAATACTATTACCCTCTAGATCTATAGCATCAAGTAAGAACTTGATATTGCAACATGCACTTGCATATCAAAGTCCAACTTCATGTATGGACCTAGTCAATCAATGAAAATCCAATGAAATCCAAGAAGATTCAGCTTTGTGTTTATAATACACACCATCATAAGCCTGAATAAAATAGTTGAGTAAGACATCTCTAAACATCAGGTTGAGATGTGTAGTATATAACACCACATAAGATAGGTTTATATCGTGATACTTAGCACGAATAGGTGGATTTCTACTATTTGTCTTAACCTTTACCTTAATTACACATTTGCAATGAGATAATCTTGAAACAAAGTGGTCTAGGATAGTTGAAATTAACCTAATTTTTCTTTGGAAGTACTAACTTAACTTCCATTTTGGTTGAGGACTATTTCGCATGGTATATCTGGGTTCTAACATTGCTACTCTTAACTCATAACAATTGGAATATTGCTCCGATACTTCAAAGTGTTTCTACCATAAACATATGGTCATGATGTGCTTGGCATACTTCCCATATTTTTGGAACACAATTCTTGCACTATTGTTTTACACTTGGCTTCTTATTGTACTTCTCTTAATTAATTATGAGGTTCTAGTCCATCACATAATGATTTCCAGGTGAATCATATATGATTTCTATCTCTACCATGTAAGTAGGCATATTTTATTCCTATCTCTCTTCCTTACCTCCCATGATTGACGCATCATGGTCTATACTACCTCACATAACTCAGAGTTATCTCTTACTATCAATTGTTTCACATGTCTAGATAATTTTAATTACTCATTACTTAACTTGGTCTACATCTTGTATTAGGATTTCTTAACTATCTTCATCACTTGATTTACTCCTATTACATGTCTGAATAATTCTTACTTAACCATAACATGTGTTGGTACACCTCTTCCAATAGGATATCTTCCTTATGGTTGTATCCTCTCTTTGGACTACCATGTATTGTATACCAACTGGGGTCTACTCATCTATTGTTTTAAGGACTTCATGATGTACTACATGTTTGGGATTAGCTAACTAACTTTATTTTATCTTGGTAAGGTAGATAAGAAATGTTGACTCAAGTGTGTCAGGATTATTCTCAAGTGAATATCCATCTCAAGTCATAAAAAGTATTTGGTTTACCTAGGACACTTCCTATAGACACTACCAATCCTATAGGTCTCATTAAAGGGTTTTAATCCTAGGGTCAAAGCATTTGCTCTGATACCAACTGTGATGACCCGGCATACCACTGCATGGTGTAGTATGCAAGTCTGATATAACACCAATGAAACACCGTTCCACTAGTATTATATCGCTCAGAGTGGTACAACAGAAACATATGCGGGTCCAAGGCATGTCTATAGAATTACAACACGGACTCTTTACAAAAGATCAGCACAGACTCTCCTACTTTACAATGAGGTAAATCCGCAAATAAACTCCAGAAGAACGACTCGTAGTCTAGTCTTATCACGAACTCTATTTGTAGAGTATTTGCCTAGCTATAGAGGCTATGAATAGATTCTAGCTAAATAGGAGCTAGGTTTAGGAAACTAGTTCCCCTCTATGGCTAGACTAGGTTTTCTCCTTGTTGGATGGGGTATCTGACTCCTCTACCAGGGTCCTGTCTCTTGAAGTAGTTGTTGACTTCTTGGTCTTCGAGTTGCACTGTAGATCCTCCTTCGATGCCTCCATATCTAAGCAGGGGATTTAAGAGTGGGATGAGTACGAGCGTACTCAACAAGTTCATTATAGGAAAGAGGTGTTTAATGCACTAGCTACGATATTAGACCAGAAAGTCTAATACCAATGCAAGTTTTCATAACCGTTTCTTCAAAAGGTTGCTTTTATTCGGAAGAACTATGTCCGTCGGCCTTCACCGGTTTACTAGAACTTCATGGAGCTCCTTTCCGGCAGCGTTCGCGATTCCAAATCCCGGAACGAGGAGTGACGAGTCACGGTTCTTTACACTCTGCAGAGGTGTGTTGCTTTACCCATAATAGATCTTAACCTTGGTGCCAACCGGGCAATTTCCCCGTCCACACTTCCTATGGTGTGAGGCCCGGTATAAGGTCTAGCCAATCATGTTCCTCCGCTACCTCGAACACCCACCCTTTGTTGCATACCCCGACCCTGGGTCCTCGTCGGTCCTCTTATACCACTTAAGGATGGACCCCGACCACGACAACGGTTTGGGACTCGTTAACCAAACTCCTTCGCCGATAGCTGCAACCCATCATAGACCGCAATACCGTGGGGACTTTAGGCTTCCCCAGCCCACCGCTTGCACTTCGAGCGACAAGGGTCTACGGACTATGCCGTGGGGACTTAAGGCTTCCCCGACCTACCGCTTGCCCCGACGGATACAAGTGTCTACGGTAAAGCGCATCCGTTGATGAACGAGAGGTGGAAACACTTTTGACTACTCCGTCCCACTCCGGATCTTATGGTTAACACGGATATTACGGCACAAGAATCACGGCGATATTTGTTGTTTAATCCTAGATGGATATAAGCCCGTGCAATGGAACCTCCACCATATCAACACAATCCATGGTTCCATTGCCCACCACATAGTCATATTCATAGTTATGAAAGTAGTGGTTTTGATTTTTGTGCAATAGTGATAACCATAATACTTTGCAAGTAATTTGATAAAAATACTCAAATGACATGAGCAAGTGATGAACTTGCCTTTCTTGATCGCAAGATTATGCAGGCAAGGTCTTCGTTACGCAATAACTCCAAATTCTGAAATAGCATCATCGTCCGGTAAGGACGATGTTTAAAGATTGGCAAGGATGCAATAATGCATAAGAATGAGATGCAATCGCTCTAAGCGTGACCTAACCCCGATGATTTAGGATCAGTGAGTTGTAATGATTAGTTCAGGGTGTGTTGCACTTTTAGAGTGATTCACATACAAAGTTCCGATTCGGGTGTGATTACTTGGTATTATCAACAGGTAGATAATAAAGCATAGTAATCAATTGAGCACACAAAGAATAACAATTGGCATAATGTTATTAAGTAAAGAACAGTGGTCAGTTTTAGTACTATATGGCAGGGTTAATGATTGATTATCATATACTTCAAAAGAATAACTTTTGAAGAACATGTTCTTAGATAAAGAACAAGTATGGTAATTAGGTTGGGTTTCTATGGTTGACTATGGTTTCGGATAGTTCTTTGGAGTAAATATTAGATGGATCCCAACAAAGTTGGATTCATCAACACCTAGGGCTTGTAAGGTTAAGATAAGCCTAGGTATCCTAAGCAATTCATTATACAGGTTGTTGTCAAGGTCGGTTTATCTTGCTAGTGATAACTGGCTAGGGTTTATAGGTCCTTATAAGCAGGGTTGATGATGATTCTTTATTTTCTTCAAAAGAAGAACTTTTGAAGAACATACTTCTTAAATAATAAGAAGTATAACAACTAGGGTTGAGGTTAACTAGGTTTTATTATTGGATTCACTAAAATAGGAATGATGGTTTCCTAAATAGGATGCTTAATAATTATCTCATATTAGCAGGGTTTAGTGGAACGAGGGTATGTAGTGCAAAATAATAGGTATGGTTACTATTAGGGTTCATCACCATGGTGTGATGATGGATGTGGATATCTAAAGTTGTTGCCTTTAAGTATAGGAGTTAGGGTTGGTCCTATTTGATCATCTAGGTTGAATAGGTATGCCTACATGGACTACCAATTATTGATAATAGGGCTCCTACAATTTTATGTGGCATGGCAAGTATGTAATTGCTATTATGGTTCTATGTATGAAAATTAGAACACCATGATTATATGAGAGGATCTAGGGTTTAGGTTTTAGAAGTAATTTAGGGTTCACATGTAATAATGGAACTAGGGTTCCTAATTAATTTAGGGTTTTTAGGAGTCACATGAAATGATGAGTTCCTGGTTCTATTACTTAGGAGATTAGGGTTTTCTAAATACCCTCAAGTTCTTGAGTTAATAACTTCACTTTAAGGTTGAAATTATTAATAACTTTGGAATAAAATTAATATTGGATTTGGCATTTTATTACTTTTAAATAATTAATAATTAAGATAATTATTAATTAGGGTTTAAAATCCTCCTAATAAGGATTTAATAAATTAATAGAGAAGGGAAATTAATTTTGTTGTTTTCCTTATTTACTTTACTGGTTTTTATTTATTTTATACCTTTTTCTAAATTATTGAATTTTAATTGAATTTAGAATTAAAATTAAAGGCTTAAATAACAAGTATTAAATAATTGAATTTTTATTAAAAATAAAAATTTCATTATATATTTTTATTGGATGGAGTTTTCTTTTCTAAGAATTTTAATATCTCATTTATATTTTTCTGACTTAAAATGAATTTTCTAAATTATTTTAAAGTTTCTGGAATTATGAAATTGATTTAAATTGAATCTAAATACTAATGTTACCGGACAGAACACCCACACAGTCAATGACTGGTGGGGCCGTGTCCACCTCACCTGCCACGGGGCTCTTGACCAAGTCAAAATCGCCACCGTGGTAAGGAGGCCACTGACCGGCGGCCAGGCGAGATCGCCGCCGGCGATAGGGTGTTCCCGCGGGCGTGAGAAGAGGCTCATTGGGCAATACTCACCGAGGCGAGTCTAGTGGTGGCAGCGCCACCCCCTATTGGTCACCGGAGCGACGGCGACGGTGATACCCGACGGCGATGTTCCCAGGCAAATGGTGCGGCGAGGCTACGGAGTGCTAGCGAGCCAGGCGAGCATGTTAGTCGGTAGAGGGGCTCACCAGGAGCACGACGAGCTTGACGGCGAAGCGGATGGAGCTCGGACGGCGACGAAATCATCCGAGAACCTGGCGGCAGTGGTCGGAGAAATTGGCCAAATTCGCCAGTCTAGGGGCTCCTCATCTTGCAAGCTTCGACGAGAAGAACGAGGAGAGGATGGTGGTGCTGGGAGTATCCTCAGCGAGGCTCAGGGATGCCTTAATCACCGACGGTGAACGGAGGCCGGCGGGCTAGG
This sequence comes from Lolium rigidum, assembly GCF_022539505.1. Classification (NCBI taxonomy): domain Eukaryota; kingdom Viridiplantae; phylum Streptophyta; class Magnoliopsida; order Poales; family Poaceae; genus Lolium; species Lolium rigidum. The sequence continues at coordinate 398,245,382 of NC_061510.1, read as the reverse complement.
GTTTTGTCGTTGGGGGAGAATGGAGCAGAGAGAGGAAAAATGGAGGGCGTACGGGCGTTTTATACCTTCTCCGCCGTGCGGCCGGCGGTCAATATTGGCGGCGGGGATGCGGGACGTGGCGACGTCGGCTCGGTGGCGAGCTCCTGTGCGCCCGGAGGAGAAGACGAAGACGACGACCTCCCTCCTCGTCTTTATCCATCGCGAAGGGGTACGGGCCGGTCGTTGGGTGGTGTTTTGAGCTGGGCCAGGCTGCTTACTGGGCTGTGTTGCTGGGTTGCGGCTGGGCTGCACCATGGGCTGCACGGCCAGGTGAGCCAGGTAATGTTTTTCCCTTCTTTTCTTTTTCTGTTTTATTTTCTGTTTTCTATTTTGAATTCTGTTTTATTTCAAATCTGTTTTGCAGGATTCTTAATGCATGGATCCTTTTGGGAGTTTATAAAGATAATGATATAGCTTCATATAAGATCTTAAAAATATTATATATGTTTAATTACACCCTTGTTTATTAAATGTTATTAGAGATTGGAAATGGGCATCTATATAGTCAAAATTTTCAATATCAATTTAAGTTGGTCCAAACTATTTTCCAATTGGCCCTTTTAAGTACATGTTGATAGTTAGGTTTATGTTACCTTGCAAGAAACAACTTTCAATGCATAGTTCATTATTTAGTTTCTTATTTAAGAATATGATCCCATGACATTATTTCATGTGATCATGGTTGTTAAGGATTTGGGAAACTGTTTAGGCTGACTTCCAGTATTAATCTCATCTTCTAAACCCTTTCTTTTAAAATGGTTAAGATGGATCTTATTCCTCTCATTAGACTTCTATTTATCTGAAAACAGTAGTTAGTTGCACCTATGTAGCATGGCTTGAAAAATAGGTTAAATTGGTATCTGGATTCATTTTAGGGTTGGCTGAACAATTCCCTTATTCCTATTTTAGCTTAGGCATGGTTTTAGTTTTATATTATGATCACCATAGTGATACATAAACTAGGGTTTGAGATTTACTTCTAGGGTGTAGAGATGAGATGACACCATATTGCATGTGATAGGGTTTAATCTCCCTAACCATGATAAGGTGGTTATTTACTTAACATTTTATGTTCTCCTCTAGTTATGATGATATTGAGAATTAGTTTTATCTTCTACCAATTGGCTTCTATTATTAAACTCAATTTAGCATTTAAGTAACTACAGTTGTTGTAGTTCTTTTTATAGTTAACTTTGGTCCTATGGATTGATGATTTCTCCCATATAAAGTATGGAGTTTGACTTTAGAGGTTTTCATGTGGTTCTTAAGTGAAGAATAGGTGGAATGTAAATGTGGTAGAATTATATCTGTGAGCATCAAGGGGTTCACAAGTTAAGGTTGGGAAATAAGTATAGGGTTGCTTACTAGTGATCCCCCTATGATTTCATGTGATGAATAAGACCTACTAGTCATATAAGTGTTAGCATTTGGATTATTCTCCTATTTCTCCAAAGCATGGTCATGGATTAAGCATGATCCACTTGTTCTTAATATCTCTACCTCAAGTTCTTAGGGTTTATGATCATCACTCAATTTATAATGATCAAGGTTTGGATTCCTAAGGTATCTCTAATGTAATGGTTTTCACTTCCATGATCAAGTGTTGTCTTGATCAACTAAGCATAATATCCCTCTTATAGTTTCTTAGATGGTCATGACTATGGTTGTCTTTATAGATTATATCCCAGGAGAATGCCGAGATATGTTTGTTAGGGTTCTACTTTAGCAATGATGATATAATCATCTGGGTTTATAAGGATAGTTCTCTCCCTCACATTCAATTGTTGGCTTAACTTTCTTGAGTGTAATTCCTTAGCTTGAGCTCTCCTACAAAGGTATGGTTTATTCTAGGGTTTATGGTGTATTCCCATATCTCAATGAATATCAAGTCTAAACTCCACCTGGCTATCTTGGTTGAATTAATCTCCTCCTTACTTTATCAATTCATGGATATGTTATTATTCCATGTGATATTAGGTTATCTCACCACTCCAAGGGAAATGGTTTGCAAGCTATTACTTTAGCTCAAGATTGTTATTGCTTTTCTAATAAATAATATAGAACTCTCACCTCTCTGGGTTTGATGTATGTAGTAGAGAAGAATATATACTTCTAGAGTTGATCTCCCTTGTCTTGTTCCCAAGAATGAAGTAAAATGAATATCATGAGGTTCATGGTAGGATCATGGATTAGTTTATGACATGGAAAAGATAAGTGAAGAATGGTTTCCCAATTATTGTTACTTGATTTCCAATAAATTGTGGATTCATATGTTATGGCAGGGAATTCCATATTATGATCTTTTATAAGATCAAGCAATTGATCTTTGAGTAAAGTATTGTTGTGTTGATTATTAGTTCCATTTGATCTAACCCCTTAGATCAAATCATCTCTACCCAAAACAAGGTTTTAGCAAAGTCACATTGAGGTTTATAGCGCTTGACTTGATGAGCTATTTCAATTCCACCAAGGTCAAGTGAAACTTCAGTTACTGTGACTGTTTTACTTTAAAGCGCGAAAATTCCCCAGATTTTCTATGCATGAATGCAATGCACACAACTGTTTCCTCTATTTTTGTAACCCCATTACCTGGGATATTACACCTTGCGTCTCTGGGACATGGCCAAAGATGGATTCGACATTCCGACTACTCATGCCAATAGTTGGACGGGTTTCTCCTTCCCGGAATGGTGGACCATGATATCTACGGGGCATAACCGCAAGGGTTTGGCGTCTCTTGCCATGCTCATTATTTGGGAGGTTTGGAATGAGAGAAACGATAGAGTTTTCAAGAACAAGCACGCCCCTTCGCAAGTCGTCTTCGAGAGGATTAAAAAAGAAGCTACGCTTTGGGTTTTAGCGGGTGCTAAAAATTTGAGTAATTTGATGCCGCGAGAGTAAACTTGTATTATGTCTAAAACCTTTTCTTTCTTGTAAACTCCTTGCTTAATCAATGAATGGGCAAAGCTTTTGCCCTCGTTTCAAAAAAAAAAAATTAATTATATGAAAAACAGGCTCGATACCACACAATATCTGGTGAAATTGAACCCTTGGACATATGAAATGATACGACTGCATGCATGTTGTCTTAGTAGATTAGATTGTCATCCCTATATAACAGAGGTAAAAAAAAAGATAGGCAGTGGAGGACCTATCTGGTATCATGATGTTGAGATTGGTTTGCAGATGACCAGCGAGGAGGCGCCCCATGGGGCGCCCCAGCCTCTAGTAGCAACCAAATGCAGAGTGCTCTCATGCTGCAAACAAGTGCAGAGTACTCAACCACACATGGGTCCAAAATTTTGCGAATGAAAAACTAGCTAGATGAGAAATAGCCCACCCGTAGTTTTATAAGAACTGGGCTTTTTCTTTGACCAGTGATGATGTAGTTGGTGAACCAAGCTGATCAAATACAACAAGTAGTAGCTCTTTATTTCGACAGCAGCAAACAAATCCAGCGATGTACAGATATTGGCCAATTCTCACACCAATGCTAAACCAATAGGAAACGCAAATAATACCAGAAAGAAATTTCTGAATCACCAGCCAGCTAGCGCTTCAGTCCAGTACTGACCGAGACGCTCATACGGTGGACATGGTGTAGAACGCAGCAGCCGCGAGCGCGAACACCAGGCCCGCCGGGCCATTGAGAGACGAGACGTCGCTCCCCTGCAGCGACCCCGACGGCGTGGCCTTTGACCCTGATCCGGCAGGCACAGGTGTCTGTACATCCGGCGTGGTTGGCGCGACGGCGGCGCCCGGAGCACTGGCACCACCAGCTGCAAACAAAGAACAGGGTCGTTCTCCGAACCTCAACAATGCAGGAATCAAAAAGGCGCATGACAGAATGAACTGGTTTCATCGATTGAGCACTTACCGTCGTTGCACTTGCTTACTGGAGGGGTCTGCACATTGCACGCCTTGGGGAGCTCGAGCGCCCGGGTCTTGTTGATGGTGATGCCGCCGACGGAGTCGCCGCCGAGCGCGCTGCAGAGGCACTGTGGCTGGGACTGCACCACAGAGCTGAGCTGCGAGCAGCAGGATTTGGTCGGCGCCGTCTCGTTGCCGCTGATGTAGTTCAGGCACGGATACAGGCCGATGAGCACCGTTGTGCACCCGGACTGCGCCGCCGCCGAGGCCACCATCAGCGCCGCCACCGCTGCCGCCAGGAGGATGTTGCCTCTGCAGGACATGGCTGAATCCTCTGTTTGGATCGCTCGTAAAAAGCGAGAAACTTTTTCTTGGGCTGGATGGAGGCTCAGAGCTAGAAGCTGGTTGCTTGCGTTGATCGGGATGTGCGTTTGTGTTCTTGGCGATCGAGTTTCTCTGATTTTTATAGGAGTGGTTTCTGTTGGGGAAGGTGGAATTAGTTGGGAATGTTGGTGAGCTGCATGTCCCTACTTCCTACTCCTGCACGAAATGATTTCTTTGACTCAATTCCTGCATCTGTCATGTACTACTATTTAGAAAGGAAAATCAATTATAATGTGGCTGCTACATTAGTTGGATGTTCAGACTTATAGAGTGTCACGGTGGGGTTTTGTTGGCTGCCTCTTGTATCTTTCTTCATGATTTGTCATCCTGGCATGCAATGCAACCAATGGATGTGATACTTAAATTACCAGATATTGGGGGAAGGAACACCTTGAACTTGCAGGCATAAATAATTTTCAGCAATTTTGGAAAATCTAGCTACGAGATTGCAAGAATCAAACCACGTTTTGATGTCCAGTGGAGTGGTTGTATCTTCAACTCACAAGAGATCAAACTTCAGGGCTTAACATATTATGTGTTTCATTGTAGCAGTTTTTTTTTCAGTAGGAGTAACCAGACACTTGTGGCAGGATGTGGAAGTTCTCACTGATAGCGATGCACTTGTAGTACACTCGGTGTTTCCTAAAAAGATATACGGCTACAGAGTTACTCTTTAAAGATTATCGTGTCAACTTAATTCTTAAAAGTTAGAAGGATGACTTTATCTGGTACTTAGAGTCATCGATGGTACTGCTTATATAGACTTTAAGCTTGGATTTGTTTCAGGCCTCATGACTTGTGAATGAACATGTTCCTATTGGTTGTGCTCTTAATCTTGTCAAAGATGCGTATAAGTAATGGTAATGTTAAATAATGTTTCATCTCTCTTTTAAACAGGGGCTGCTTGAAATTCAAACCTCTAGTTCGTATCATACATGGACGAGCAATCAGGACAATTCGATCTTTATTGTTGTTCTCTCGTTGTAGAATGTTATCCTCCACACAAAAGTCAGTGTTGAAAATTGAAGTAAGCATGTCCTTACTCTAGAGCTATTGATACTTAACAATTCAATGTTAGAGTACTTGGCAGAAAATTAAATGATACTGTATATTGTTAATTTGGAGGCTGTCATGAAAATAGGAAAAAACAAATTTCCTCGAGAGCTTGAGTTGTTCGATGTCTTCTCTAAATAACCTTTTTCTTTTGCAGATGTTTAAATAAGATGTTTTTGGTGAGGGATGACAAAGCAAGAATGGAGCAAATAAGAATAAACTAAAGTATACTGGAAACGGAGAAGACACCCTTACATATAATATATATATGATAGAAATATCAAAGAATGTGATAGAAATATTGGTTATTTCAGTACTAAGCCTAACAATAGGGATATGAAAAATAGGGCACTCCTCGAAGTTTTTTCTTTGAAAGTTCACCGTGAAGTCCTTAATATTAGAGGTTGCTTCTAATTTAAATAGAAATCCTTTTGTATTTAAAGAATTTATCCAACCCCACTATCCATTTGGGAGATGCCTTTTGGTTTCTGAATGTGGCTGCCTGCAAAAAACCATTATCTTGGAAGAAAATTAAACCACGATTTGTTTTTTTCCGAAACGGGGGCATACCCCAGCCTTTGCATCAAAATAGTACATATGTCCTAAAAAATCCCACTATTTTGTGGGTTATTATACCCATCGTTTTCCGAACCCTGATGGATTGTTCTTGCCAAGTATTGTGTCCCTTGTAAAATATGATTTCAGTTCTTAGTAAGGATCTTTTAGGATGGCACCTACGATGTTTTCCGTCATCAGACTCGACTGGAAAGGCGGTGGTTTGATTGCGGTGAGCTACGAGGCTCGCAAGTTCGGCGTCAAGAGTCCCAACCCTCACCCCTCCCAACCCTAAACGCACCCCGCCGCCGCCGCCGCCGGTAGCGCCACCGGGCAAAGGCCGCGGGGCGTGGCGGCGGCGGCCTCTCCTTGCTGCCGCGCTGGGATGGCGACCGGGATCCCTCGACGCTCGCTGCGGTCAGACGGAATTGGTGATGGGCGGCGGCGGCGGCCAGACCTCGCGCGACGGCCAGAAGCGGCAGCCCTTGCCTTCCGCCGGACTTCACCGCAGCACGCCGGAGGGGCTGGTGGCGGGCAGCGGCCAGGCCATGATCTGCGCCACTTCCCCCCCCCCGCCTCTAGGCCGTGTGTGGAGGCGATCTCGGGTTTCTCTCGCGTCACGAGGTCGCTCGGGGCAGCTGCCTTGGGTACGACGGTGGAGGTGGCCATCTTCTTCGTTGGAGAGGGTCGGCTTGCGGTTGGTGGTGGTGGATCTATCGATCTATCACCGCTTTCCGGCGGCGTGATGGAGGAGCTTGGAAGCCGGCGTCGGTGTCGCCGGTGGTGGGTTGGAGTGGCCAGCCCAGGATGGTCGCCGACGTGGGGGTCCGACCTGAATAAAGGCGGCGGTCCTAGGGCCTCTCTTGCGTGAAGAGGAGGATCTACCGGAGGCCTGGACTCGTGATCTGGCCGGAGTGTTGAGTTCCGGAAGGCTCCGCCGATGAATGTAACAGTGCGTTTGCCTGGAGTTTGTTGGATCGGAGGTATTCGGTCGTGCGCACCCATGTTTTTATTCCGACCGATTGGTTCTGGAGGGAGCGACGCGAAGCTCTTTTTCTTTGATTGACATCAAGTGACTATGGATCCATGATGAAAGTCAGAGGAAGAGAATTTCATGAAGGTCAGAGGGGAGGACTAGCTAAGGGAGGTTCAAGTCTTTGCGGTGTTGAGGGACTTGCTTGGTGTTTCGGGCTTCATAGCAGCGGTATGAAAGTGGGGGAGACAACACAGGTGAAGTGCAGAGTCCTACCTTTCAGGGTGAAAACCCAAGGTCTGGCCTTAATTGGTTATGCCTGGCAATGTCCTTGGTGGAGGCATTTGTTTTGAGAGCGGGGACTAGTCTATAATTCAGGTGTTGTCTTGACGATGGATGTATTGCTGTTGTTAGGCCCGAGATACTGTAGCGGGACTTTTTTTCTTAGTTTTCTTTTCTTGTTTTTGGCTGTGTGCATCCGTAGTGCCATTAGGGTGGTGCGTTGTTGCAGAGGCTGGGTGTAATTGATATCTTCTTGATATTAATATATTCCCTTTATCGAAAAAAAAGACTCATTTCTACAGAAATAGATGCTAGAGGAACAAACAAGTCAATACTTAATTTTCAAGATGATTATTATTGTATTTATATTAGTACTAAATATGTGAGTAACGCCACAATAACGAACTTTTGGCTCCAATTGATGTTAGATTTAGTTCTCCTAATCACGTAGTTTTTATTGTGGGTATAACTTTTTAAAGGAGTTATCCGGATTCTCACCAGAATAAAAAAAATCTGTGAATTGCAGGAAACGGATCCCGGTGGTTTCAACTTTAAGCTTGACTATGAAATAGGGTACATCAAAATCAAATCGTATTTTCTAATGAAGATAGTGCTTATAATGCTTTGGTGCCGAATGGATTAGTAGGATTAAAAGTAGTATGGACAATATATCATTTTTTTTTTGACACGGTACAATATATCATTTTCCTTACTATATGAAGAAAGTGTGTATTTGCTTGCCCACAAAGGATTTCTAGAAAAATGCACAATTCAATCATGAGAGGTCTTTTGCCCTCACATCATCTCATGGTGAATGTCACGTGTCTCCAATATGTTGATGGGGCAATTTTGTTCTCTAAAGTATCTCGAAAATCTTAACTACCACTAGAAAAATTAACTAGATCCCTAGAGAGCAGTTTTGTTTTAGCTCTCCCGTACTATTAATCCATGAAAAAGGAGTGAATGAACCTCCATTTTTGCATTGTGACCGGTGCGTGGGAGTTCTCTATTTGTTTTGTGGTTTCTCAGATAAATTAACCATATTAACCAAACGCGCAATCAGAGGCTCAACGCATTTGGCTCATTTCACATGAAAGTTCATTGAAACATCAAAATAAACAGGTTTAAAGTACTTATTTATTACATCCAAATGTTTAAAGTCTGCATGAAAAGAGGTGATATTGATGACCACTCCATGTCTTCATGGCCAACTAATGCCCACTGATGCTTAATCAAATCAATCTGTTTGGACATGCTATAGTTAGTGACTTCAACATTTAGATGCATATTGCTGCCAACTTGATGTTTCAAGGGTTGTCGCAACCAGGTCACCCTAGAAACCCCATATGTGCTCATTGCAGCCATTATACCGTTCATCCTCAACGATCATGTTGTGCACGATCACGCAACATGTCATTACCTTATACATGGTCTTCAATGTCCATGTTCTAGCTGGGTGACGAACAATTGCCCACCAAGCTTGGAGCACACGATATTCTTGCTCCACATCTTTCCGGGTAGCTTCTTGCATCTCGCCAAACCTCTTTGTTTTTTTCATGTTTGGATTACGAAAAATCTTCACCAGTGTGGCACGGTCAAGATAGATGCCATCAGCAAGATAATATGACTTGTCATATTTATCTCCATTGATCTCGTACGTCACCTGAGGAGCTTTGTCTTCCATAAGCCGGTTGAAAATCGGAGAGCAGTGCATCACAATGATGTCATTGTTGGAACCGGCCATGCAAAAAAAAGTGTGTCAAATCCACAAATCTTGCGATATCACTGCCTCGATCAAGATGACGATGCATCCCTCGGAATGGCCTCTATACTCACCATGCCATCCAAATGAACAGTTTTTTCACTCCTAGTGCATGCAATCTATGATGTTGATTATGCCCGGAAACCCTCTCGACTCGTTCATAGAAAACAACCATCTTGTGTCCTCAACAATTGGCTCCCTCAATTAATACTCTCCGATCACAACAATCATGGATCGGTAGAATAGGTACATGGAGTCAAGGTAGGTGCTCTCACCATTCGCAGATATTCATCAAGCATATCAGCAGCCATTCCATACGATAGCATGCGAATAGCTGCAGAACATTTTTGGTAGGAGGTGAAGCCTAGCGCACATGTGGCATCGCACCTGCATTGGAAGTACAGGTCGTAGTCTTTGACTCCCCGTAGAATGACCATGAACAGATTCCTTGACATCTGGTAGCACCGTCGGAACAATTTTTCTGTGTATGCCGGCTTGGTGCGGTCGAAGTAGTCCTTGTAGAGCCAGAGGTGCCCACCGACTCTGTCGTGTGGTAGGTTTCTTGAGCGGTCCTTGAGAGAGCCCTGGTACACCGGCATCTGGCTGTCATTGTGCTCGTGGAGGATAGAGACCGCATCAGCGATGATCTTTGTTGTCTTGTCGTACTCGTCCTCGGAAGATGAGTCGATGACCTCACTGCGTAAGTTGTCGAGCGACTTCCACATGTCCATCTGCTTGGGTAGAAATTGCGGATTAATGGTGGCCTACAATGGCACCCAAAAAATAATTCGGGAACCTACCGGCGCAATTGACCGAACATGTCCTGGATGGCGAGGCCGGTAGGCGCAGCCGGTAGATGTATGGTCACCAAAGATGCGACAGATGCGGTTAAAGTGATGCAGCCTCTACCCCGGCTCCGATCATGCACTCGGGCGTGGCGAGGACCGGACAGACGTCGGCTACTACATGGTGATGCAGTGGGGTGGGGGTGGGGTGGCGGCGTTGCCCTCGGGCTGCAAGGAAGGAGAGGAGGAAGCAAATCCGCGTGGTCGATTTGGCTCTCCCTGACATGCGGGACTGGGTTGGAATACTAGCTAGGTCACTCCGCGCATCCGTGCAGCGTCCGCCCAGACCCGTGGTGCATATTTGCACCGCATTGCGTCTCGGCGGACAGCCTAATCACTATGTGTCGGATCGCTCGGCTAGGGTGTAGGCGCATATTTTGACCGTGCGGTTCGAAACGGTCGCTGAGTGTCCGTTTACGTGATCCCGTTGGAGATGCCCTTAGTTATTGTTATCACCAGATTTTGGACAAATCCAGAGGTGGGCCATAAGAGAGATGGGCTTAGAGGACTACACGTGGAAGATCTCTGAAGCGGCCTTGCACGGAGAATTTGGGCTAGTTTGCCCGTGTATCTTTAATTATAGTAGGTCATATCTTAGATCAAGGTTTAGAATTTGTATCGCGCACGGTGGGATATTCCCACGTTAGAAAGTCCGCTCGGACTATAAATATGTATCTAGGGTTTATGGAATAAACAACAACACAACGTTCACCCCAAAAACAAACCAATCTCGGCGCATCGCCAACTCCTTCGTCTCGAGGGTTTCAATCGGGTAAGCGACATGCTCGCCTAGATCGCATCTTGCGATCTAGGCAGCGACAAGCCCCACGTTGTTCATGCGTTGCCCGTATCGAAGCGTCTTTGATGGCGGGCAACGTAGTTATCATAGATGTGTTAGGGTTAGCATAGCTCTTCGTATAAACATGTTTACGTAGTGCAACCCTCGCATGTCTAGCCGCCCTCACGCCTATCTCAGGCGTGGGGGCGGCACCCTGCTGGTTCATCATCTAGTAGATCCGATCCGTTACGATTGCTCCTTGCTCCGCAAGGATTAGTTTAATATCTGCAATAGTTAGGCCTTACGAAGGGGGGGAGGATCCAGCGGCACGTAGGGTGGCGTTCGCAAGTCCTAAACAGGATGTTCCGATGATCAACGTCACGTTGGTTGTGTGGCCTTGTTTAGGATCGGCTTACGAGCACCGTGCGTGGCCGCGAGGCCCAACTCCGGAGTAGGATGATCCGATTATGCGGTGAAAACCCTAAATCGTCGTAGATCTCATTAGCTTTATCTTGATCAAGCAGGATCACCGGTATTCGTGCACCCCGTACGGATCATGGGTGGATCGGCTCTTTGAGCCGATTCACGGGATAGCCCGAGAGCCGATCGAGGCTCTGATTTAATGTTTACGTGTATGCCATGCGGAGAACTAAGCGAGGCATCCCCATCACCTTCCCGACCAGGTATAGGTCAGGTGGCACGCCCTTGCACTTCGCATCGCCGCGTGTGACCGAAGAGCATTGCGGGCCGTCGCTCGGAGGGGTCTCAGCCCAGCCGCAGCTCTAGGCTCTTCCCGGCTCTACCGTGTTGACAGGCCGCCGCCCGCCGGTGGGTTTTGGCGATCAACACATTTCGGCACGCCGGTGGGACAATCATCTACATCAACCACATCGCCATCTACATCCGAGATGGCGGCGGACCGCACGCCGGTCACCTACGAGGAGCTGCCTGCCGAGCTCAAGAAGAAACATGACGAGATCAAGGCCACCCTCGAAGCCGACCTCATCGGCTCTTTTCGCAGAACCCGTACCCATGGCATCGGATGGAAGGGGTTCTCACCACAAGGTGCACTCGATGGGATAGATCTCTCCGCCCCGTCGGAGGAACGCACCAGGGCCCTTCGGCAGGAGATCAACTACTTGGTGGCTCACTCGCTACACCGCCACTCTGAAAACTTGGTCAACGTGTTGGAGCGTCTCGCTCTGCGCGTGATCCAGGAGATCATGAGCCACCAGTACTCGCCGTCAGGACCAGCTCTCGGGACGCACCAAGGAGAGTTGCCACTCCAGTCCCGTCCACCGCTGCCATACGCGTTGGCAGCACCAGCTGAAGTGCCGGCTACACCGGCATTCGTCGCTTACAAGATCGGTGGTGACCCTAGTGACTACCGGCTCTTGGCTGAGGCGCCCAAGGAGATCCCTCAAGGATATGCATGCACGTATGTGCCGGATTGTGGCAACCGGCCACTCTCAAACCAGGCCACAACGTCGGTGGACTCCGGCGCAAACAGGAGGAACGTCGGCAACGGAGCTTGAGAAGCGTGACGTGGCTAACTAAGTACGCCACCCCGACGAAACTCCCGAGCCCGGCTCCTGCGGCTTGGCTCGGAGCCGGAAAAGCAAACATGGCTGGCTAAGTACGCCACCCCGGCGAATCTTCGGAATACATCTCCCGCAGCCCGCACGGTGGATCGGATCGTACCATATCGAGAGACCGGCTCGGCATTATGCCGAAAAGGAGGGCAATCGGCTATTCCAAGCCGTACCCCGACGAGTACGAGATGATCCCGCTGCCACCTAAATATCGGCTCCCCGACTTCTCCAAATTCAGTGGATCGGATGGCTCCGAGCTCCATCGAGCACATCGGCCGATATTTGGCGCAACTAGGACCGGCTTCGGTGTCGGATCAGCTACGCGTGAGGCTCTTTTCACGGTCCCTCACAGATCGGCTTTTGGATGGTATACCTCTTTGCCGGCAAACTCCATCCAGTCTTGGAAGCAATTGGAAGAACAGCTCCATACGCAATACCATTCGAAGCTTCCGAGTCTAGCATTGCCGATCTAGCACAACTACGTCGAAGCGCGGAGAAACGGTGACAGAGTACATCCAGCGCTTCAGGGAATCTTAGGAACCGATGTTATTCGGTTCGTATAACCGAAAAGGAAGCAGCCGAACCGGCAGTAGCCGGCCTTGCAACACAGCTCAAGGACATGGCCTCCCAAGCAGATTATCCCTCGCCGGCGCACATGGTTCGAAACTATCGACATATGAACGAGCGCCACCCGCACTCGTACCAAGACAAGTTCAAGCGTGCAGTAGTCATGGTCGATACAGAGGAAGGTGAAGTGCCTGCGGGAGACCAAGAAATAGCGGTGGCTGAGTGGACTCGGGGAGGAACTCCCGTATCCTGCAAATGGGTAAAACCACCAGGGCCGCCCAGGGGATTTGATTTTGACGTGACCAAGACTGAACAAATCTTCGACCTCCTGCTTAAGGAGAAACAGTTGACGATTCCTGAAGGTCTCAAGTTCCCTACGGCGCAAGAGCTAAACGGAAAGCCGTACTGCAAATTCCACAACTCGCTTTCCCATGCCACCAACGACTGCAGGGTGTGGCGTCAGCACATCCAAGCGGCGATAGAGAAGGGGCGTTTAATTTTCAACCAATACGCCATGAAGGTAGACACCCAGCCCTTCCCCGCCGTTAATATGGTAGAAGTCATCTACCCCGAGGGCTGCCAGCCAGGTCCCACGTTCAGCGTCAACATGGTAGGGCCTGGGAACCACTCTGGCAAAGATGGAGATGAGGGCAGCTGCTCTCATAGCAAGGACACAGAAGAGGCCGCTCCACGCGATCGGCTCCATCATGATGGCAAGCGCTACGTCACAGAGGGAGAAGTGAAGAACATAAGATATCAGCGACCTCTCTCTGATCACCTCCTCAACAAATATGTGAGTCAGTATGACCAACGCCGACGGTCCAACTATGATGATGAAGGAGATCGTCTGGCTAGAGAAGCCAGAAGACATCGTCGGCAGGATCGCGATGAGGAGGAGCACGAGCGCCGTGCCACAGGACAGTGCCAAGGGAGCAAGAAGACAACGCCGTACACCGGGATTGCCCTTTCTTCGTACACCGCTGGGATTCAGGAATGAGCCGATTGCCCACAATCGGCAATTGCCCGTAATGCAACAAGAAGAAGAAGGAGGCAGCCAACGTGTCCGTGTTTGAGCGCTTAGGGCCTCTCCCACCACCAAGCAAACGCGCCGAGTCACCTCGTTGGGCAGATCTTGAGGATTCGGAAGACGAGGGACTAGAAGAAGAAGAAGACAGTACCACCGTCCAAGGTGGTGCCCCGACGGACTCAGCCGTTCGCGAAACGCAGGGTTCAGCGGTTGCGCGGCCCGGAGGAAGCCGAAAGGTTATACTTGCATACGCCGAGGAAGGCACGGCCTGATCCGCCGCAAAGGTTCGAGCCGAGCCCCGAATGAAGAGGGTCGTCCACGGAGGATGGAGTGGCGTCCCAAGCAAAAGAAAGCCGGTGATGAAACATCGGCTGGCACAAACATGGTGCTCGTCTTGCCGACAGAGCTTAATGCTCCACGATTATACGATGCTCTCAAGGTGGATGACAGCAGGCGCATCAAGTCAGAGGTTGGGTTGGTTTTATCCAGCCTAACCAAGTAGCAAGATTAAACCAATGAGCAAACCGTGCGAGGCTGATCCTTGTGATCGGCCCCAAAAATTTTATGGAGGAACATTACAAAACCTTCATCGAGCGAGCAATGTGGAGGCCGATTCCCGCAATTGGCCAAAATTATCTTCTGCACATATTCTGTTTATGGTCAGCAACGATCTACTGGGCAGCGGCCGCGTCGGCAGATGGAAGTCAGCATGAATCTTTGCGAAGACGACGTACAAGTGCAGTGCCCTGGCTTACCCAGAAAGCCGATATCTGCAATCATTTGGCAGATTCGGCTCGGGGGGCATATAGGATAAACATGTGCAGACATGCGTGTGGTGGAACATTGGGGGCCGATTAAGAAAAATCGGCCAAACAAAAACAAAAAAAAAAAAAAAAAAAAAACAACACCAAAGTTTAGCCGATGCAGATACGTGGCCATCGACTCTAATGGAAGAGCTCCTCAACTGAGTGACTTGATAACTTCGATTCAAGAACCTTTGGTTTCCTCTTTGCGAGCAATGTGCAGATCAGGTTAAGGATGGGTTGCATCAGATTCACCACAGGGGAGGAGCCGATCTGACTTGCAAAGCGCGAAAGTGGACTGAAGAAGCTCGGGGGGCAGCTCACCCTGAAGGTTCTCTGCTCTGGAGAGCCGATTTTGCTGAGATCGGCTGGTTCCGCGTCATGACTTGGAAACCGATGGCGACACATTTGGTTAGTCCACTGATATGCTCGCTTTGATAAAGGCTCGGGGGGCAACTGATGGCGCAGAATTTGCCGTTCTTAAGAAGCCGATTGAGATTTCATCAGGCTGAAAACACAATGGTATCGACTTCGGGATCAAGTCGTTTTCGGCAGTAATTCTGGTTCCCTCGTGAGAACATCGATTTGCCTAGTTGTCCGCCAGAACTCAAAGGGATGGGGCATTAAGTTACCGGTGCGTTGTCATCGGCCTGTTGGCCATTGGCTAAGTGACGATCGGTGGGGTCGGCAGAAGAGAGAATCGGCTCAATCAAACTCAGAAGAAATCGGCAGAATTAAGATTGGGGAGGAGTTCTTCAACGACAAACCAGATTTCTTACATAGAAGAGCTGATTGCTCTCAAAAGGGAGTACTAAGGGGATACATTGCCCCATCTACTGTTGCTGATCCTATTCTAGAGGTCCTATTCTACGGGCCGTCACTGCCCTCGTCGTCACCATCGTCAGCGCTGTCAGCGCTGCTCCCGGCGAGCTCGTCGTCGCTGCTGTAGCAGCCGCCGGCAGGACCTTCGTTGTCCTCGTCCTCCACGTCGTCGTCATCGTCGTCGCTATCATAATCACTGAGATTCCCTGACCAGGGGCAATGGCGCTTGGCTGGCGGCGCGTCGGAGAGGCTGTCGTCGTCGTCCTCCTCTTCCTCTCCCTCCTCCTTCACCTCGGGGGAGGTGAAGTCATCCCAGGAGGAGCGATCGTCGTCGCTCTTCTCTTCCGATTCCCCGTTGGCGAGGAAGCGGAGGTCGCTCTCCCCGTCCGTCGAGGATTGGTCGTCCTCGGACCAGATGGAGAAGTCATGGTCTGACTCCTCCCCGGCCTCAATGGCGCGATGGATGTTGGCCACATAAACTTCTTGTGGGCTCGGTGCTGGTATCGGCTCGGGAGAAGAAGACTCGAAGGAAAGTCCCGACGAGGCAGAGGAAGAAGAGGACATGGTGCGCAGAAGGGTTGTTTTTGGAGTGCCGATGGCTGGAACAGAGGAAGAGGATAAAGATGACTATTTAGTCGGCACGGTTAAATAATGAGAAACCTGGTGGGAATTACCGCCATCACAGCTTCCGAAGGGGTAATGTCGAGCTGTCAAATTTTGCGTAGAGCTGAAAGGACAGGGCATAATGATGACGGAAGCTGCAAATGGCTCTGTCCTGCCACGACATGACCCTTCGAGAGGAAAATACAATGATTTTGGAAAAATTATTTCCAAAACCAGGGGGGCATGTGTTATCACCAGATTTTGGACAAATCCAGAGGTGGGCCATAAGAGAGATGGGCTTAGAGGACTACACGTGGAAGATCTCTGAAGCGGCCTTGCACGGAGAATTTGGGCTAGTTTGCCCGTGTATCTTTAATTATAGTAGGTCATATCTTAGATCAAGGTTTAGAATTTGTATCGCGCACGGTGGGATATTCCCACGTTAGAAAGTCCGCTGGACTATAAATATGTATCTAGGGTTTATGGAATAAACAACAACACAACGTTCACCCCAAAACAAACCAATCTCGGCGCATCGCCAACTCCTTCGTCTCGAGGGTTTCAATCAGGTAAGTGACATGCTGCCTAGATCGCATCTTGCGATCTAGGCAAGCACAAGCCCCACGTTGTTCATGCGTTGCCCGTATCGAAGCGTCTTTGATGGCGGGCAACGTAGTTATCATAGATGTGTTAGGGTTAGCATAGCTCTTCGTATAAACATGCTTACGTAGTGCAACCCTCGCATGTCTAGCCGCCCTCACGCCTATCTCAGTGCGTGGGGGCGGCACCTCGCTTGTTCATCATCTAGTAGATCCGATCCGTTACGATTGCTCCTTGCTCCGCAAGGATTAGTTTAATATCCGCAATAGTTAGGCCTTACGAAGGGGGAGGATCCAGCGGCACGTAGGGTGGCGTTCGCAAGTCCTAAACAGGATGTTCCGATGATCAACGTCACGTTGGTTGTGTGGCCTTGTTTAGGATCGGCTTACGAGCACCGTGCGTGGCCGCGAGGCCCAACTCTGGAGTAGGATGATCCGATTATGCGGTGAAAACCCTAAATCGTCGTAGATCTCATTAGCTTTATCTTGATCAAGCGAGATCACCAGTATTCGTGCACCCCGTACGGATCATGGGTGGATCGGCTCTTTGAGCCGATTCACGAGATAGCCTCGAGAGCCGATCGAGGCTCTGATTTAATTTTTACGTGTATGCCATGCAGAACTAAGCGAGGCATCCCCATCACCTTCCTGACCAGGTATAGGTCAGGTGGCACGCCCTTGCACTTCGCATCGCCGCGTGTGACCAGAAGAGCATTGCGGGCCGTCGCTCGGAGGGGTCTCAGCCAGCCGCAGCTCTAGGCTCTTCCCGGCTCTGCCGTGTTGACAGGCCGCTGCCCGCCGGTGGGTTTTGGCGATCAACAGTTATGAAAAATAATTTCCGGCAAAAGTGACATCCTACTATTAATATGGTTGTGGTTTTCCGGATCAGGCAAAAGGTTATGGCTTATGCGTCGACTTGTTGCGAATGTACGTATCAAAACAACAATAGTACATACATACATCAAAAACAACAATAACCATGGGCAGCCAGATTCCTCCTCATGAAATCCCAATTAAACCAATGTGGGAAACGAAAATGCTAGACACAAGAAACACAATTTCCATCTAAAAAAGCATTGTTTCTGAATGAAGTCACCTCTCCACTGCCTCCTCACACGGTGGACATGGCGTAAACGGCAGCGGCCGCGAGCGCGAACACTAGACTCGCTGGGCCGTGGAGCGACGAGCCTTCACTCTCCTGGAGGTACCCCGACGGCGCCGTCTTCGATCCCAAGCCCGGCGTCTGCACGGCCGGTGTGTCACCGGCCCCCGGAGCACTGCTGCCACCACCAGCTGCAAGCAGAGGGCACAGCTTATTCATCTTAGCAACCCAATAATAAGCAATAACAATCTATATATTCAGTGATCAGCTCCTGTAAGATAATGTCGAACACTTACCGCCGTTGCACTTGCTCGCCGGCGGGGTCTGCACGTTGCACGCCTGTGGCATTTCGAGCGCGCGCGTCTTGTTGATGGTCATGCCGCCGACCGAGTCGCTGCCGAGGGCGCTGCACAGGCACTGCGGCTGCGACTGCACGACGGAGCTGAGCTGAGAGCAGCAGGACTTGGTCGGCGTCGTGTCGTTGCCGCTGATGTAGTTCATGCACGGGTACAGGCCCACGAGTGCCGCCGTGCATCCGGACTGCGCCGACGCTGACGCCACCAGCAGCGCCGCGACGGCCGCGGCCAGGACGAGGCTTCTTGGTGCGATCGCCGCCATTGATCTCTCTTCCTCTAGCTGCTACGAGAACAGATGCTCGCCTGCTTCTTGGGTCGGTAGTAGATGTGTGCTGCTTGCCTGCGTTGATCGGAGTTGTGAGTAGTATATGTTTTTAGAATTCTGGTTAGTGTGTTTATATAGCCATATAGGAGTGGTTTTCGATGGGGAAGGTGGATTAGTTGGATATATTGGTGAGCTGCATGTTCCTACTTCCTACTCTTAGAAGGAAACGAGTCTTTTTCTGAATTCCTGGAGTTGTCGTGGACTTTTGTTCTTCAGAAAGTGCAGATGTGGCTGCTGTAGTACAGAAAATAGTCCAGAGTCGAACCAGGGATCAGGTGTGGGTCCATGTCGTGTTAGATGAAGCTAGCAACGGTATTGCGTGTCACAGTATAGTAGTTGTTTGATATATGTTACGGAGTACTAGTATACAAGATGTCATTGACGGAATTACATGTAGCAGGGGTATCGGTAATTTGCTTCTATCTACCCGAAATGACAATCCTGATTGTTCATAGCCATGATCCGACGGTCGAAAAAACGCTGGGTATTCACCAGGCTTAAATGCTGTAACTAATATCATACAATCCCATGATATCTGAAAGGATTTTTACATGACAGTGTAATATTACTGCAATAATTTCCCCTTTGAACCCGTTAAATGTCATCCTAAATAAGGGTTCCAACATCCAAGTATTGCAAAGCAACAAAAATTATAGGCATTCAACAAATCAACATTGATTGCCTAAAGATATTGCTCCCCTCATTTTTTAAGTCTCTATGAGGAAGAAATGGAGTGTAGAGCAAGCTCTTCACAACAATGTTTAAATAGCAAAGATTAAGATGGATTCTAACTTGACCGTTAACCAGGGACGGAGTCAGGAATGAACTATAAGGGGGACAACCTTAGTATGAGGGGGCAGAACTAGCTAAAATCACATAAATAAGGAGCTCCCATGACTTGTGTTCAAAGGAAAATCATGGGCATAGGGGGGGCGCAGCCCCCTCGTCCCCCCTTGTCTCCAACCCTGCCCTTAACCACATTGAAGAGTACCTCGGCCTTTGGAATGAGCTAAATAATGTGCATCTTAGGGAGGAAGTGGACACCATTGTTTGGAACCTCACCTCAAGCGGAGAGTATTCCACTACTTCGGCTTACACCGCCCAATTTCTTAGGTCTACACATACTTGGATGAACAAACTAGTGTGGAAAAATTGGGTCCATCCAAAGGTAAAAATAAATCGCGTGGTTGGCCATACAAAATAGGCTTTGGACGGCGGATCATCTTGAGACGAATTGCGGGCTTTGCCCTCTTTGCAAGCAAACTCAAGAAACAGCGGCTCACCTATTCTCACAATGTCGGTATACCAAGAGACTTTGGGGCATGATCAAGGAGTGGCTTGGGCTCCATCTTGTCAACACCCATGAGTGGACGACAAACCTCTCCGTCAAGGCGTGGTGGAGTAAAATTGCTAGCAAGGAATCCCTGCAATGTAAGGCAATGGTCTCTCTCATCATGCTTCTTAGTCGAACGGTTTGAAAGGAGAGAAATGTGAGTTTCAATAACAAATCCGTCCAGCCTACAATCCTCCTTGATATCATCAAGAGCGAGACTAAGCTTTGGCTTGCCATGGGTTCGAAGCATTTTAGCTATGTAATACCGGGAGAGTAATCCCTTAGTACTTTGTCCACTGTTTTCATTTTGTTTGTCAAACTATTTTCCTTAATTAGTGGAAAGAGATAATAAATCTTTTGTCTCCGTTTCTAAAAATAAACTTAGTGTGCATGTCTTCATGCCTTCAGCATTTCTTCTCCGGGGAGTTTGTGAATTCCTTCTTCACAACACTGTTCTTCGTTCCAGTTCTTTATTTCAAATCTCAAAAGCAAATTCAGCAAACTTAAATGTTTCCCAAAAAAAAAGAGCAACCAAAAACAATCCAAAAAGACACCAAACGAAGAACCAAATAAAAAGAAACAAGAAAAAGGCAACAAAAAACAACCAATGAAATTTTCTTTTCGTATTTTGAGTTCAGGATCAGATGGTAAATCACGGGGATGCCCCAGTGTCGTAACAGGCTTATTGGGGCGGGCACCCCTCTCGCATAATATTGCGAGCCTGTACCACTCCTCATTTCCCTTTGCTGCCTGAAGGATCATGGTTTGAACGAGACGCATCTCCTTCCATTTTATAGACGTGGCTTCGACGCGCTCGCTGCTCTGGCGCCGAGGTGGGACTAAACTGTTTCCAACCACTCAGCAGAGCACTGCTCGCAAATGCTATACCCTGCAACGGGCCATCAAAAACCTATACACAATGGGCCGGTCACCCAAATCAGATGCTGGCCCTTTCCAGTTGATCATCGCGTCGCAGGCGTAAACACGGTGTCCAGAAGTGAAGTACTCCTGTGGGCCTCTCTCACCACAGGCGTAAATGAGATTAAAAATAATGTATTTCCAAGTACTTGGCGTATGACACGTTGCGATTTGCTCTGGACACTGAAATAGTGCAGACGAAGTAGACCCACTGACGTAATGCAGTCGCAGCCGTTGATTTTGTTCAACTACACCCATCCAATCATCCTCATGTCATGAGAGCTCAACACTGCCACATCATGTTTCCAGTTTTGTTTTAACTGAAGGTCTGAAGCCCTACTTTAAATTAATAAAACCGTGCAGCCGAAAGATACAACAATGTGGAAACAACTTACAACACAACGTCCAACTCAAACACACATGATGAACCAGAAATGCAGCTTGAGCCGGGGAAGTCCTCCTCGCAAGAGCGCCAAGACAGTAGCAGTAGCAGCATCAGGTAAGCAGTGTGGCATTGAGGGCAGCACACAGTGATCACCAATGGTGTCAACAAAGGAACACCTTCCTCATCCATCACCGAAGAGAGTCCCAATCCTCTCGCCCTGGATCGCAGGGCGTCGTACCATCGGCGGTGGAGATGTTCACCCTAGAACAAGGATAGCAACATTCCAAGAAATCCAACCAGGCAGACCACACAGACCACCTCGCCGCGACAGGCACACCGGTGCGACAAACAGCTTCAATGAGGACACCCAGGAGATGGGAAAGCTTGGGAGCAGCCGTAGAACTCGAAGACGCAACGGAGCCAAGCACCAGTAACGCCGCCAACAGAACCACACCAACCGTGGCATCGCTCGCCGCTACACCAACAGGTCACAACACGACACCTCCAAGGAGGGAACGACGCCCATGGCGCCGCCGCCATCCAATCCAATCAGATTTTGGGCTTTCACCCGGGATGGGGGTAGGAGGTGAGGGGATGGGACCTCAATGGCACCTCACCAGTTCATGGCGCCCCAAAGGCGTCGCCGCACTATGGTCAAAGACTAAAGATTTCTCCCGGTCCCAGCACACCACACCCGCTCCCCAGCCATTAGACACCGGTGCGAAGCCGACATCCAAGATCAGCGGGGAGGGAGAGAGAGGACATAGGGAAAGTGAAGATCTAACCTTCGGGCTCTGGCGCGAGAAGATGAAGCCGCACACCCTTGGGTCGCACTTGTCATCGCCCTGCCGCCCGCACAGACCAAGGCGCCAGTCACCAGCATCCACGAACGCGATCGGCCGCGCGGTCAGCATCGTCTCACCAGCCGAGGCCGCCGCCTCGATTCAAAATCCCCCATCGTGGAAGTCGCCAGGCAGATCACCCTCGCCTAAGGCCCAACCAGGGGTCAGCCATCGGAGAAAGTGGAGCCCGTCGAGCAGCCGCCATGGTCATGGCGATCCCGCGTGGAGATCCTCCACCTAGACACCGCGCGGGAGGGCCGTCGCCCCCTTCACCGGTGTCGCGGGCTTAGCTCGGCGGCGTCTCTAGGGGCGATGATGAGGGGAGGAGGGGAGAGGGGAGGTGGTGGCAGCGTGGCTAGGGTTTTGCCCCCTCGGTCGCCTGGAGGGGGCGACCCGAGGAGAGCGAAGCGGTTTTGGGATGGTATCATCTCATGTTTCCAGTTACTCCTGAATTTCTTACTCACATGACATTACAGAAAAAAACTAAACATATAGTATATCTATCTGCTCAGTGAGAGGCATCAACAGATTCATCCACCGGCATAATTCAAGAACACATCATGTTAATCCACATAGGAAAAATGGTTTACACGGTGAACTCAAAGCTGCCTAAGCCATAACACAAAAAGGGGCCATTGTGTAATCATACCGAGAGACAACTTGGATGCATGGAGCGCAGGCATTCTACTAGGTAACAAGTCCACATGAACTGGCCATTGCAACCTATGTGATCAAAACCAGAACTGATGAAATGACAATCAGCACAACGTTTGCAGGCGCCGACAGCGCACGGGCGCTCGTCCAGGCCGAGCTGGGCACCACCACCGGCCTCTGGCTCTGGGTGATCGGGGGCGCGTCCACCTCCGCCGCGTCCGGCGATGTCGCTGGCGGATCGACCGATGATACCGGAGGCAACGGTGCTGCGGCATTGCGAAATGTTTTGAGCTCAGTGTGGTAAGCAAAGGAAAACTTTCGACGTGCATTGGTGTGTGAGGCTCTGAGAAGAGGATTAAAGATACTTACGCAGAGGGGGAAGTGCCGGAGCAAACGCAATAGGCCCTGCAAGTTCAGTGTTCAGCGTTAGGTTCAGTAATGTACAGTCAGTGTCATGGCAATCACAAGGTCAAAAAAAAAAGGAGAACTGTGTTACCTGCAGCTGGGATTTGTACTGCCGTATCTGCGAATTTTATCAGAATGGAACAAAGAAAACTTGCTCGGTTAATCGGGGATCAATCAGTTAGGTCAAAAAAAAAAAATCAGTATGTATTATGTAAGTAAGAGAAACCGACCTCTGCACTTGAGGGGGACGGAGAGCGATTTGCAGATCCTGGTGAGGGAGATGGCGAGGGTGCGGTTGATGGGGAGGCCGAAGGGCACGTTGCCGGTGAGAATGAGGCACGCGCAGTCCTCGGCGGTGCGCACCACCCCGGCCACCGCCCTGCAGCACTGCTGCGTCGGCGACCCACCGCCGTTGGTGCTCCCCGTCACGAAGTTGAGGCACGGCGTGAACGTGCTGATCAGTGACGTCGTGCACGACGTCGCCACCGCCTGCCCCGACACCGACGCCGCCGTCGACAGCAACAGCACGGCCACGGCCACCGCCACCTTGCTCACCATCGCGCCGTCACGTCTCATGCCGCCGGACTGTGCGTTCTCGCCGCTGTTTCGCGCTTACATATATGTGCAGACGCGTGATGGTGTGGACTGGTGTGGTTAAGAATGTTTCAGGTGGTAGATGAGTGTTTGGTCATGGTGGTTGCACGATCCAGAACCGCTTGGGTTGATGCGTTTAGGTGATCTGGACGTCAGGTGGGATCTGCGTCCGTGACCGAATGAATCCACAAAAGTTTGCAGGTGCACTGCTCTCTCTGTCTCTGATTCCTCCGAGAAAATGGAGTCAAAAGATTTGGCGAGAAGTTGACCGAACAATGGCGCTACCAGCCTAACTAGCTTGCTTCCATGGCCTGTCGGTGTCATTCGACAGTGCGATTCAACATGCCTTGATCTACCACGGACAAAACCAATTTGCTATAAGATCAGAACAGACTTTTATGTGCATGGCAGTTGGCAGTTTGGTACACACTTTGCACGCGATCAATGGGAGCGGGTTACGACGTCGCTGCGCTTGGCCTTGTCCTGGCCGTGGCGGCAGCGCTGCTGGCGTGCCAGTGCGCGGCGCAGGGGCAGGCTCCGGCACCGGCGCCGGACCCAGCAGGCAGCGGGGGCTCGGGCTGCATGCCGGAGCTCGTGAGCCTGTCGCCGTGCATGGGCTACATGTCGGGCAACGCGACGGCGCCCGACGCGACGTGCTGCACGGCGGTGTCCGGCTTGCTGGGGTCGAGCCCACGGTGCCTCTGCACGGTGCTCGGCGGCACAGCGGCCACGCTCGGCGTCGCCATGGACAGCGCACGCGCGCTGCAGCTCCCCGCGGCGTGCAGGGTCCAGCCCCCGCCCGCCAGCCAGTGCGACTGTAAGTTCGCGCTGCATAATCAAGTAGTTTTGCGTACATAGGACTAAAGAATAATCTTGTGCCGCCGTGTGCAGCCATGGGAGTGCCGGCGGCGTTCTCCGATCCCACCATTGCTCCTGCAGGTACGTGCAAAGCGTCTAACGACCGGCGTGGCTCCGCCACTGCCTGACATCAGACCACAGTACTGAAGACTGAACTAACCGGAGCACCATTTTGTCTCTCTCAATCTGAACGCAGAGTCTGGATCGAAGGCTACTCCGACGCTCCAATACTCCCACGGGAACGTCCAGGAAGCAGGAACAGCTCTCGCCTTCGCCATTGGCATCGCAGCAATCGCGTTGATTCGCGGCGCCTGACGCTGACGCATACCTGGTGGGTGAAGCTGCCATTGCCTTGAAAAAACACCACAATGTACATTGGGTGTGACTAGTTCTTAGTTGACTCAGAACCAACTTAGTTCTCAGTCGTCAGATGTACGTCAATAAATGCATCAAGTTTCAGTTGTAACCCATGTTATAATTTATAGTTGGCACGAATCATGAAACATATCTTACAGCCTGAAGCATTTTTCTTTGTTGTATTTCCACTTGCAACTGAAAAAATTTAAGTTGCAACCACACTTGCAACTGAAAAAACCGAGTTACAATTACCAACTTCTAACTTATATGCATAAATCACGATGAATCGAATGGTGTTGGACTTGACTAAACACTAAATTAGTTCTCAACTAGCTCAGCATTGCAAAGATAACCCATACCCTATTCTCATTGGTTGGGAAGGGGGGTGTTCAATTTGCTTGGGTTCCCATTGAGAAGAGTGGAGACAAGTTTGACAATCATTTGCTCTTTCTGTTTAATGCGGTCATAGACAGCTTAAATTTTAGAGAGCTTTTAATGGTTGTAAGGCAGTTTACTTGGGCAAACAATCTTCGTGAGTCTACATACGAAAAGTTAGATTGTGTACTGATGGATATTGATTGGGAATCTAAATTTCCTATGGTGTCCGTCGAGCTCTAAAACGTATTGTTGGTTTATCGGACCATACTCTCATCTTGTTGACCGCCGGATTGCCTAGACCACAGCCGTTCAATTCGAACTTGGATGGCTACACTGGGAAGCCTTTTAGGACATGGTCAAAAAGATTTAGGAATTTAGGAAAGACATGTTGACGGTGACACTCCGATACAGGTGGAATAATAAAATGCATGCTTTACGCAAAAACCTGTCTAGATAGACCCTTCATAAAACATGTTTATTTTAAAAAATACTTCGTCTATTATAGATGACCTCGAGGCTTTAGCAGAAGTTCGTCCGATGACCGCAAAGGAAATTGAGCTAGGAGACGCGGAGATAGCAGAACCTTAAATTGTACCAACATCCTAAAACTCAATTCATCTTTGAAGGGGATTCGAATACAAACTTCCTTAGTATTGTCAATGGCAGACACATGAATAAACGTATTTGTTCTTTAGTTAAGGATGATGGCATGATTCAAGGCTATAAGCAACAAAAGTTGTACATTACTAATTACTACGAAGGTTTGTTCGGTGCATCCAGGAAGTTAACTTCTCTATGGATGAGTCTAGAACATATGCTATTCACCAGGTTTTCAACGAGAAAAATAGCTTACCTATGGCACCTTATACTGAGGATGAGGTAAGAAAATCAGTTTTCCAAATGGAGTAGAACAAAGCCCTCCCCCCTCCCCCCACCCCCCCACCCCCCGGTCTTGACGGTTTCTCGACTGAGTTTTATCGGTGTCTCTGGGAGGTCATCAAGTTCGACCAACTAGTTTTGTTCAATTTTCTTCATACCAGACAACTAAAACTGTTCCGCCTGAATTTTGGTGAGATAATATTATTGCCTAAGGTTAACGAAGCAGAAAGGATCCAACAATATCAACCCATCTGCCTCCTTAATGTTAGCTTCAAAACTTTCACTAATGTCGCTACGCTTAGGCTGATCCCGTGGTTTGTCCCTCACATAACTCTTTTATGCAAAGGGTGTATCATCCTTGATGTGATGGATATTCACTACAAGAAAAGTTGCCATGGCCGACGAAGTTGAAGT
>NC_061510.1:398204727-398218928 GCF_022539505.1 Lolium rigidum | reverse complement strand
GCTCGTTCACCACGACGACACCCCGGAACTCCTAGACTTCTTCTCTTGAATGGGCGGCCTTTAGGTAGGGTGGTCCTGCTTCTTCTTGTTGTGTATGGTTCTTCATCATCGTCGTCGTCATCTTCCATCTTCGGATCGCCGTATCGGTCAAAGTCTAGCTCGTTGGCTGCTCCATCCATTCCGATGATGCTCCTTTTGCCTCTCCTCACGACAACACTACGGGCTTTTGCGGGTCGGTAATGAAGAAGCATTGGTCCACTTGGGAAGCTAGTACCCATGGCTCATATTTCGCGGTGACCTTTGCGCCCGCTGTCTTGGATTTGGCTTCGGGTATAACCATGGTGGTGAAATGCCGGTCTTCTTTTATGACGTTCTTGGCCCACTTCGACACGGAACATCGGCACATTCTCTCCGGCGTAGCTCAGCTCCCGCATCTCCTCGATCTTTCCGTAGTATCTCTCGCTTGACGTCACCGGTGTAGGACTCCATCGTTACCCCGGAGTTCTGATAATCGCTCTTCATGTCCTTTTCCTCGGTGTAGAATGTGTAGCCGTTGATATCGTACGCCCGAAATGTCATCAAGTTGTGTTCGGCGCCCGTGACAAGGCGAATATGAGTTTTTCTTCCGCAGAAGAATCCTCGTCTATAGGGTACGTCAGCATCTTGTCCTTGAACCACCGCGTGAAGGTTGAGTTGTGCTCTTTGATTATATCTCCGTCCGTCCTCTCGTTGGCCCCGATCACCGTACGTCTTTGCGATGAAGGTTTTGTGCTCTACCACCCAAGGATCGACCACGTCTATGTGTTGTAGCGCGACTAGGTTTGCTCTTTCAAAGTCGGCGATTCGACCCTTGAAGTCGACATGCATTTCGCGGCTACCGTCGCGGTGACCCCATCCAGCGAGCTTCCCGAGATGCCCGTTTACGGGCAGGCCAACGGGGTTCTCGATTTCTAGATAACTCGTGCGAAGGAGATGCACTCTTCGGTCGAAAGCCCTTGGCTATGCTTCCGTCTCGGACGTGCCCTGTTGCGAACGTACCCTTTGATGACACCATTCATCCTTTCGAACGGCATCATGCCGTGCAGAACGTCGGCCCCAGCTTGGATGATATCCTCCACGATATGTACCAGCGAGATGCACCATAACGTCGAAGAAAGCGGGCGGGAAGTACATCTCAAGCTCGCACAAGCATCACCACGATCTCTTCCCGTAGCCTTCTAAGTTGCCTCACGCCAACAGACTTCCGAGAGATGACGTCGAAAAAGTTGCATAGGCCAAAAGCGTTTCACCGACGTGCGCGTCCATGATCCCACGGATTGCAACCGGAAGTATCTCGCGTCATCGGCACGTGACAGTCGTGAGACTTCATCCCGCTGAACCTCTCGCTTCGCTTTGTCTAGGTACCGCTTATCTTCCCCGCGTACCCGTAGGGAAGTTTTACTCCTAGGAGACAGCTGAAAAACTGCTCGATCTCCTTCCGACTTAGAGTGAAGCACGCGGGGGGGCGAGTGAATATTCAATCTTTTTGGCATTTTTGCCCTTGCGACGACTTTGCGTGTCCTCCGCCTCATCATCGTCATCGTCATCATCATCATCATCATTAGGGCGTCCCGCGTGAAGCTCCTCCCCGATCCCAATTGATTGCAAGTCGTACCTTGCTTTCGGCCCATCTTTGGTCTTCTCCGGCATGTTGAGGAGGGTACCAAGCGTACTCTCGCACACGTTCTTCGTGATGTGCATGACATCAAGGCTGTGAGGCACACGGAGGATCTTCCAAGCACGGCAAGTCCCGTAAAACGGACCTCGTCTTCCATACCTTAAGCAGCCGGCTCCGGCGCCTTTCGCTTCTTTCCCGGCGGTGGGCACTCTTTCCAATTTTTCAATAGCTCGTCTATTTGCTCGCCGCTTCTCGTACGTGGCCGTCTTCGGGGTTCGTCTTCACCATCGAACAGCATCCTTGCGTTTCCTCCATGGGTCTTCGTCGCGAAGCCACCTTCGATGTCCCATGAACACCGTTTTCGAGGACCCGGGATCTCTATCTAGCTGGCGGTACGTTGTGTCGTCCATGCACTCGACGCATGCATTGAATCCGTGGACCACCTGCCCCGCGACATATCCGTAATCGAGAAAGTCGTGCACCGTCGTGAGCAAGGCGGCTCTCATAGGGAAATATTCTTCCGCGGCGGCGTCCCACATATTGGCAGGCGTGTACCATAGCGTGGCTAGCTCCTCTTTCATAAGCCCCATATACAGATTGATGTCGTTCCCTGGTTGTTTCGGCCCTTCAATTAGCATACTCATTTGAATGTATTTCCTCTTCATGCACAACCAGGGGGGGAGGTTGTACATCCACACAAACACGGGCCAGTGTGCTATGCGTGCTGCTTCGGCTGCCAAACGGATTGACTCCATCGGTGCTCGCGCCCAGCCTTATGTTCCTAGGATCGTCCCCAAATTCTGGGTACTCGAGGTTCAACGCATTCCACTGGCTAGCATCCGAAGGGTGTCTCAACATCCTGTCCTTTTTCTTTTTCTTCGGATCATCAGCGTCATCTTCTCCCTTCCTCATCTCCGCGTGCCAGCACATTAGCTTTGCTTGCTTAGGATCCGCAAAATACCGCTGCAGACGAGGAGTGATTGGAAAGTACCACACCACCTTCCGAGGAGCTTTCTTCCCCTTCTTGTACCGACTGACGCCGCACACCGGACATATGGTACACTCCGCGTGCTCGTTCCGATAAATGATGCAATCGTTCAAGCACACATGATATTTCACATGCGGTAAATCCGGAGGACACACGATTTTCTTGGCCTCCTCGATACTAGTCTGGACACGTGTTACCTTTGGGAAGACGTTCCCCGCTGAATGACATCTTGTCGTTGAAGGATGTGTCGGTCATTTTGTGCTTTACCTTCATCTCCAAAGTGCCATGAGCTGTTACTTTCAGGCGGGTATCCTCCGGCCTGCATCCTTCATACAATGGAGTAACCGCGTCTACCTCCAGTTGATCCATCTTGGCTTTCTCTCGGGCGGCAGCTCTTGCGTTACTCGTCTGCTTGAGAAGCAGCTCTTGAAGATAAGGGTCCTGCACCCAGTCCATCGACGATGGTCCATCGTCTTCATCTTCATGATGACCTCCATCTTGATCTTTCCCCATCATCAGTGTCCAGGATCTCCTACATTGTGATCATGATCATCTCCGGGATCTTCTACATCCCGATCATGCCCGAGATCTTCTACATCCCGATCACCTCCTTCCTTATTTCTTGTTGAAATCCCATGGACAAATTCATAATCATCTTCGTCGCCTTCCCACCGATAGCCATCCATGAAATCACGCATGAGAAGGTGGTCCCGCACCATATCGTCTTTAGGGTCCATAAGGCTCGTCAACTTGCATCTTCGACACGGACATCTTATCTCCTTTTGGTTATTTCTAATCATCTCGGCTGTCGCGGCTTTCAAAAACCTAGCCACAACGCCTTCGCTCATCATGCGGACCATGGTCGCTCGCGGGTATAGAGAAAATGGATATCTTAGCATACCAAAAGAAAATTTTGGCATGACCTTCCCTAAAAATAGGACATATGTATATGCGTAGTATGCCCACACTATTCGCCGAAACGGAAATGAATCAATGTTTCGGCAAAATATTGGCAACTCCATCGCATTTCAAATCCTCGCAAACAAACACATGCAACACATGTGTGGATCGGAGGCTTTGCATATACAACACGGCTTCGCATACAACACACATGCACGTGAGACGCTTTCGCGCATGCGCACACAACACACACATGAGCTTCGCATAACATATGTGCACACACACGTGTGTGTGCAAGACGATCGGAACCGGCGCGGTCACACACAAAGCATAAAACCAACAAAGTTACCGATACGGCGAGACCTAGAGTGTTGGATGAGGTAAAAAGTTGAGATTGAGTAGGGTATTGAGCTAAGAAAGCTTCACCATTACTTACCTATGAAGAAAATTAAGTTTACCAACTTAATTTTGGTGAATGAAGAGGTGAAAATGAGGTGGGAAGGAGGGGCAACACGACCAGATCCAGATTTGGTGGGAGGTGGTGGTGGAAGAGTGTTTGGGGAAAGTGGGTGGCACATGTGAGTGGAGGGTGAAAAGCAGGAAATGGTCCCGGAGTTAGCGAAGTGGCGCACCACCTAGCCGTGCGCCACTCGCTAGGGTGACATAGCAATGGCGCACTGCTAGGTGGTGCGCCACTGCTAAGCCTCTCATCTCTAAAGGGGCTCTGGCCACCCCCTAGCAGTGGTGCACCTAAAGACATGCGCCATAGGTAACCTATGTAGCAGTGGCGCACCACGGATGTGCGCCATTGCTAAGCCTATCATCTCTAAACGGGCTTTGGACACCTCCTAGCAGTGGCGCACCAATTTAACGTGCGCCATAGGTAAGTAATGTAGCAGTGGCGCACCCCGGAGACGTGCGCCACTACTAGGTTGGGGGAGGAGCTGGCCTCCTGTCACCACTTACTTATGGCGCACCACAATCGAGGTGCGCCACTACTACTTTTGTAACAGTGGCCCACCGTTTTGTGGTGCGCCACTGCTAAGTAGTAGTGGCGCACGGCAGTCATGGTGCGCCACTGCTGGCTGTCTTACGGCTAGGCCTTTTCCTAGTAGTGCGGAGTGATGAGTGAGTAGTTCACCCCTGGACTATGGGTCCATAGTAGTAGCTAGATGGTCGTCTTCTCCTTATGTGCTTCATTGTTGGATTTTGTGAGCTGCCTAACATGATCAAGATCATCTATCTGTAATACTATATGTTGTGTTTGTCGGGATCCGATGGATAGAGAATACTATGTTATGGTGATTATGAATCTATTACCTATGTGTTGTTTATGATCTTGCATGCTCTCCGTTATTAGTAGAGGCTCTGGCCAAGTTTTTGCTCTTAACTCCAAGAGGGAGTATTTATGCTCGATAGTGGGTTCATGCCTCCATTAAATCTGGGACAGTGATAGAAAGTTCTACGGTTGTGGATGTGCTGTTGCCACTAGGGATAAAACATTGATGCTATGTCCAAGGATGTAGTTGTTGATTACATTATGCACCATACTTAATGCAATTGTCTGTTGCTTGCAACTTAATACCGGAAGGGGTTCGGATGATAACCTGAAAGTGGACTTTTTAGGCATAGATGCATGCTGGATGGCGGTCTATGTACTTTGTCGTAATGCCCTGATTAAATCTCACTATATTTATCATATCATGTATGTGCATTGTCATGCCCTCTCTATTTGTCAATTGCCCGACTGTAATTTGTTCACCCAACATGCTTTTATCTTATGGGAGAGACACCTCTAGTGAACTGTGGACCCCGGTCCTATTCTTTACATCGCATACAATCTACTGCAATTGTTCTTTACTATTTTCTTTGCAAACAATCATCTTCCACACAATACGGATAATCCTTTGTTACAGCAAGCCGGTGAGATTGACAACCTCACTGTTTCGTTGGGGCAAAGTACTTTGGTTGTGTTGTGCAGGTTCCACGTTGGCGCCGGAATCCCTGGTGTTGCGCCGCATTACATTTCGCCGCCATCAACCTTCAACGTGCTTCTTGACTCCTACTGGTTCGATTAAACCTTGGTTTCTTACTGTGGGAAACTTGCTACTGTGCGCATCACACCTTCCTCTTGGGGTTCCCAACGGACGTGTCAACTACACGCATCAAGCAAATTTCTGGCGCCGTTGCCGGGGACGTGAAGGAAAATTACACCACAGAGATTTCTAACTCCCACGTCAACTTCACGCCAGCAAATAAATTTCTGGCGCCGTTGCCGGGGAGATCAAGACACGCTGCAAGGGGAGTCTCCACAATCCAATCTCTTTACTTTGTTTTTGTCTTGCTTTATTTTATTTACTACTTTGTTTGCTGCACTTAAACAAAACACACAAAAATTAGTTGCTAGCTTTACTTTATTTACTGTCTTGCTCTCTATATCAAAAACACAAAAAAATTAGTTACTCGCATTTACTTTATTTACCTTTTGTTTATTTCATCATGTTTCCTCCTAAGTACACTCTAAAAGACATACCGGTAGGCCGAGGGTCTATAATTGGAAGAGATAATATAGAAGATTTTTTCACTCATGTTAGTACCGCTGAGGATTTTGAAGATAGACACTTGGCAGAGCTTGCTCCTACTTATGAAATTGCTGCTGCTTCTTTAGTACACATGTTGGAAACTAAATTTGTTAATCTCAATCCTATAATCCAACACATGTTTCTCACACTAGGTGATATGGAGGAAGGGGAGAAGAAAGACTTTGTCTTAGAAACCCTTCTTAAAGAATTTGGTGGTGTAGCAAGAGAGGCTAGAAAAGTCTTTGCTAAATATAAAATGCTTGGTTCTTATACCAATTTTGTTAGTATCCTTGAAAAGATGGACATTGATGGAGTAAGGTACACTAATGATATTAATGATGGTGGGGAGGTTAAGACAACAATACCTTGTAAGCTCCTAGGAATGCATGAAGCTCTAGAAAATAACTATGGTTGGCTTGTTCCTGATTTTTTTTTTGATGAGAATAGCAAGCCTAAAGGAGCCTCTGAAACTTACATAGATAAGATAACATGCATTGTTGAGGCAACTCCTAACACCCCTGGTAATAGTGTTGATGCTTCATCTCTTGATAATACTTGATTCACACTTTCTGCGCCTAGCTGAAAGGCGTTAAAGAAAAGCGCTTATGGGAGACAACCCATGTTTTTACTACAGTACTTTGTTTTATATTTGAGTCTTGGAAGTTGTTTACTAATGTAGCAACCTCTCCTTATCATGTTTTTGTACCAAGTAAAGTCTCTATGGTAAAGATGATGCTAGATTTGGATTGCTGCGCAGAAACAGCATTGCTGTCTGTCACGAATTCGCGCAGAAGTTTCTGTAGGTAACTCAGAAAAATCTGAAAATTTACGAGTGTGATCCTCAGATATGTACGCAACTTTCATTAGTTTTGAGTTTTTCCGTTTGAGCAAGTCTAGTGCCCCTTTCAGGTTCGTCTTTACGGACTGTTCTGTTTTTGACAGATTCTGCCTTTTATTTCGTATTGCCGCTTTTGCTATGTTGGATGAATTTCTTTGATCCATTAATGTCCACTAGATTTGTGCAATGTCCAGAAGTGTTAAGAATGATTGTGTCACCTCTGAAAATGTGAATTTTTGATTGTGCACTAACCCTCTAATGAGTTTGCTTGAAGTTTGGTGTGAAGGAAGTTTTCAAGGGTCAAGAGAGGAGTATGATATACTATGATCAAGAGGAGTGAAAGCTCTAAGCTTGGGGATGCCCCGGTGGTTCACCCCTGCATATTTTAATAAGACTCAAGCTGTCTAAGCTTGGGGATGCCCAAGGCATCCCCTTCTTCATCGATAACATCATCGTGTTCCTCCCCCGAAACTATATTTTTATTCAGTCACATCTTATGTACTTTGCTTGGAGCGTCTGTTTGTTTTCGTTTTTGTTTTTGTTTGAATAAAATGGATCCTAGCATTCATTGTGTGGGAGAGAGACACGCTCCGCTGTTGCATATGGACAAATATGTCCTTAGGCTTTACTCATAACATTCAAGGCGAAGGTTGAATCTTCTTCGTTAAATTGTTATATGGTTGGAATCAGAAAATGCCGCATGTGGTAAATGGTAAAATGTCTTGGATAATTTGATACTTGGCAATTGTTGTGCTCATGTTTAAGCTCTTGCATCATATACTTTGCACCCATTAATGAAGAAATACATAGAGCTTGCTAAAATTTGGTTTGCATATTTGGTCTCTCTAAAAGTCTAGATAATTTCTAGTATTGAGTTTTGAACAACAAGGAAGACGGTGTAGAGTCTTATAATGTTTACAATATGTCTTTTATGTGAGTTTTGATGCACCGGTTCATCCTTGTGTTTGTTTCAAATAACCTTGCTAGCCTAAACCTTGTATCGAGAGGGAATACTTCTCATGCATCCAAAATCCTTGAGCCAACCACTATGCCATTTGTGTCCACCATACCTACCTACTACATGGTATTTCTCCGCCATTCCAAAGTAAATTGCTTGAGTGCTACCTTTAAAATTCCATCATTCGCCTTTGCAATATATAGCTCATGGGACAAAATAGCCTTAAAAACTATTGTGGCATTGAATATGTACTTATGCACTTTATCTCTTATTAAGTTGTTTGTTGTGCGATAACCACGTTCCTGGGGACGCCATCAACTACTCTTTGTTGAATATCATGTGAGTTGCTATGCATGTTTGTCTTGTCTGAAGTAAGGGCGGTTTTCACAATCAAATGGTTTGAGTATGCATACTGTTAGAGAAGAACATTGGGCCGCTAACTAAAGCCATGAATCATGGTGGAAGTTTCAGCTTTGGACATAAAACCTCAATCTCTTATGAGAATATTAACTATTGTTGAATGCTTAAGCATTAAAAGAGGAGTCCATTATCTCGTTGTCTATGTTGTCCCGGTATGGGTGTCTAAGTTGAAGAATGATCAAAAGCGAGAAATCCAATGCGAACTTTCTCCTTAGACCCTTGTACAGGCGGCATAGAGGTACCCCTTTGTGACACTTGGTTGAAACATATGTTATGCAATGATAATCGTGTTTACCCAAGCTAATTAGGACAAGGTGCGGGCACTATTAGTACACTATGCATGAGGCTTGCAACTTGTAAGATATAATTTACATGATACATATGCTTTATTACTACCGTTGACAAAATTGTTTCATGTTTTCAAAATAAAAGCTCTAGCACAAATATAGCAATCGATGCTTTCCTCTTTGAAGGACCTTTCTTTTACTTTTATGTTGAGTCAGTTCACCTATTTCTCTCCACCTCAAGAAGCAAACACTTGTGTGAACTGTGCATTGATTCCTACATACCTGCATATTGCACTTGTTATATTACTTTACATTGACACTATCCATGAGATATACATGTTATAAGTTGAAAGCAACCGCTGAAACTTAATCTTCCTTTGTGTTGCTTCAATACCTTTACTTTGATTTATTGCTTTATGAGTTAACTCTTATGCAAGACTTATTGATGCTTGTCTTGAAGTACTATTCATGAAAAGTCTTTGCTTTATGATTCATTTGTTTACTCATATCATTACCATTGTTTTGATCGCTGCATTCATTACATATGCTTACAATAGTATGATCAAGGTGTTGGTAGCATGTCACTTAAGAAATTATCATTGTTATCGTTTACCTACTCGAGGGCGAGTAGGAACTAAGCTTGGGGATGCTTGATACGTCCCAAACGTATCTATAATTTCTTATGTTCCATGCTACTTTTATGATGATACTCACATGTTTTATACACATTATATGTCGTTATTATGCATTTTCCGGCACTAACCTATTGAAAAGATGCCGAAGAGCCAGTTGCTGTTTTCTGCTGTTTTTGGTTTCAGAAATCCTTGTAAGGAAATATTCTCGGAATTGGACGAAATCAACGCCCAGGGGCCTATTTTTCCACGAAGCTTCCAGAAGTCCGAAGAGGAAACGAAGTGGGGCCACGAGGCGACGATGCAACAGGGCGGCGCGGCCCAGGTCCTGGCCGCGCGGCCCTACTGTGTGGCCACCTCGTGTCGCCTCCTGACCTACCCTTTCGCCTACTTAAAGCCTCCGTCGCGAAACCCCCGCATGCGAGAGCCACGATACGGAAAACCTTCCGCAGACGCCGCCGCCGCCAATCCCATCTCGGGGATTCGGGAGATCGCCTCCCGCACCCCGCTCGGAGAGGGGAATCATCTCCCGAAGGACTCTTCATCGCCATGATCGCCTCCCGAGTGATGAGTGAGTAGTTCACCCCTGGACTATGGGTCCATAGCAGTAGCTAGATGGTCGTCTTCTCCTCATGTGCTTCATTGTAGGATCTTGTGAGCTGCCTAACATGATCAAGATCATCTATCTGTAATACTATATGTTGTGTTTGTCGGGATCCGATGGATAGAGAATACTATGTTATGGTGATTATCAATCTATTACCTATGTGTTGTTTATGATCTTGCATGCTCTCCATTATTAGTAGAGGCTCTGGACAAGTTTTTGCTCTTAACTCCAAGAGGGAGTATTTATGCTCGATAGTGGGTTCATGCCTCCATTAAATCCGGGACGATGGCGATGTAAAGTTCTAAGGTTGTGGATGTGTTGTTGCCACTAGGGATAAAACATTGATGCTATGTCCAAGGATGTAGTTGTTGATTACATTACGCACCATACTTAATGCAATTGTCTCGTTGCTTGCAACTTAATACCGGAAGGGGTTCGGATGATAACCTGAAAGTGGACTTTTTAGGCATAGATGCATGCTGGATGGCGGTCTATGTACTTTGTCGTAATGCCCTGATTAAATCTCACTATATTTATCATATCATGTATGTGCATTTTCATGCCCTCTCTATTTGTCAATTGCCCGACTGTAATTTGTTCACCCAACATGCTTTTATCTTATGGGAGAGACGCCTCTAGTGAACTGTGGACCCCGGTCCTATTCTTTACATCGCATACAATCTACTGCAATTGTTCTTTACTGTTTTCTTTGCAAACAATCATCTTCCACACAATACGGATAATCCTTTGTTACAGCAAGCCGGTGAGATTGACAACCTCACTGTTTCGTTGGGCCAAAGTACTTTGGTTGTGTTGTGCAGGTTCCATGTTGGCGCCGGAATCCCTGGTGTTGCGCCGCATTACATTTCGCCGCCATCAACCTTCAACGTGCTTCTTGACTCCTACTGGTCCGATTAAACCTTGGTTTCTTACTGAGGGAAACTTGCTACTGTGCGCATCACACCTTCCTCTTGGGGTTCCCAACGGACGTGTCAACTACACGCATCAACGGTGCACACACTGTCACCTTTACACACATGGGACAAGGAGTCTCCGGAGATCACATAAGTAAAATCCACTTGACTAGCATAATGACATCTAGATTACAAGCATCATCATATGAATCTCAATCATGTAAGGCAGCTCATGAGATTATTGTATTGAAGTACATAGGAGAGAGATTAACCACATAGCTACCGGTACAGCCCTTAGCCTCGATGGACAACTACTCCCTCCTCATGGGAGACAGCAGCGTTGATGAAGATGGCGGTGGTGTTGATGGAGAAGCCTTCCGGGGGCACTTCCCCGTCCCGGCGGCGTGCCGGAACAGAGACTCCTGTCCCCCAGATCTTGGCTTCGCGATGGCGGCGGCTCTGGAACTTTTCTCGTACCGTGGCTTTTTCCGTATCGAGGATTTAGGTCAGGGACCTTTAAATAGGCGAAGAGGCGGAGTCGGAGGGCTGACGGGGCCACCACACAATAGGGCGGCGCGCCTGGCTCCTTGGCCGTGCCGCCTTAGTGTGTGGGCCCCCCAGGGCCCTCCTCTGGTGGCTCTCGGGTGTTCTGGAAGCTTCGTGGAAAAATAGGATGCTGGGCATTGATTTCGTCCAATTCCGAGAATATTTCCTTACTAGGATTTCTGAAACCAAAAACAGCAGAAAAACAGGAACTGGCACTTCGGCATCTCGTCAATAGGTTAGTTCCGGAAAACGCATCAAAACGATATAAAGTGTGAACAAAACATGTAGGTAATGTCATAAAACTAGCATGGAACATAAGAAATTATAGATACGTTTGAGACGTATCAAGCATCCCTAAGCTTAGTTCCTACTCGCCCTCGAGTAGGTAAACGATAACAATGATAATTTCTTAAGTGACATGCTACCAACATAATCTTGATCAACATTATTGTAAAGCATATGAGATGAATGCAGCGATTCAAAGCAATGATGAAGACAATGAATAAACAACTGAATCATATAGCAAAGACTTTTCATGAATAGTACTTTCAAGACAAGCATCAATAAGTCTTGCATAAGAGTTAACTCATAAGCAATAAATTCTTAGTAGAAGGCATTGAAGCAACACAAAGGATGATTAAGTTTCAGCAATTGCTTTCAACTTGTAACATGTATATCTCATGGATAATTGTCAACATAAAGTAATATAACAAGTGCAATAGGTAAACATGTAAGAATCAATGCACACAATTTATACAAGTGTTTGCTTCTAAGATAGAAATAATAGGTAAACTGACTCAACAATAAAGTAGAAGAATGGCCCTTCGCAGAGGGAAGCATGGATTACTATTTTTGTGCTAGAGCTTTTCATTTTGTAAACAAGAAACAATTTTGTCAACGGTAGTAATAAATCATATGAGTTATGTATAAGATATCTTATAAGTTGCAAGCCTCATGCATAGTATACCAATAGTGCCCGCACCTTGTCCTAATTAGCTTGGATTAACACGGATTATCATTGCATAACATATGTTTCAACCAAGTGTCACAAAGGGGTACCTCTATGCCGCATGTACAAGGGTCTAAGGAGAAGGTTCGCATTGGATTTCTCGCTTTGATCATTCTCAACTTAGACACCCATACCGGGACAACATAGACAACAGATAATGGACTCCTCTTTTAATGCTTAAGCATTCAACAACAGGTAATATTCTCATAAGAGATTGAGGTTTTGTGTCCAAACTGAAACTTCCACCATGATTCATGGCTTTAGTTAGCTGCCCAATGTTCTTCTCTAACAATATGCATACTCAAACCATTTGATCATGAAAATCTCCCTTACTTCAGACAAGACGAACATGCATGGCAACTCACATGATATTCAACAAAGGTAAAAGTTGATGGCGTCCCCAGAAACATGGTTACCGCACAACAAGCAACTTATTAAGAAATAAGACACATAAGTACATATTCTTCACCACAATAGTTTTTAAGGCTATTTGTCCCATGAGCTATATATTGCAAAGGCAAAGAATGGAATTTTAAAGGTAGCACTCAAGTAATGTACTTTGGAATGGCGGAGAAATACCATGTGGTAGGTAGGTATGGTGGACACAAATGGCATGGATTTGGCTCAAGGATTTGGATGCACGAGAAGAATCCCTCTCAATAGAAGGCTAGGCTAGCAAGGTTGTTTGAAGTAAACTCAAGTATAAAACGTTGCAGCAAGACTCACATATGAACATATTGTAAGTATTATAAGACTTTACATCGTCTCCTTGTTGTTCAAACACCTCAACCAGGAAATATCTAGACTTAGAGAGACCAATCATGCAAAACAAATTTTAACAAGCTCTATGTAGTTATTCATTAATAGGTGC
Source organism: Lolium rigidum (assembly GCF_022539505.1). NCBI lineage: Eukaryota > Viridiplantae > Streptophyta > Magnoliopsida > Poales > Poaceae > Lolium > Lolium rigidum. The sequence continues at coordinate 398,205,719 of NC_061510.1, read as the reverse complement.
AAGGTACATGATGCAAGAGCTTAAACATGATCTATATGAGCACAACAATTGCCAAGTATCACATTATTCAAGACATTATACCATTTACCACATGCAGCATTTTCTGTTTCCAACCATATAACAATTAACGAAGCAGTTTTCAACCTTCGCCATGAACATTAAAAGTAAAGCTAAAAACACATGTGTTCATATGAACGAGCGGAGCGTGTCTCTCTCCCACACAAGGATGAACTTATTCAGAGAACTAAGATAACAAAACGAAAATAAAAGCACACAGACGCTCCAAGTAAAGTACATAAGATGTGACGGAATAAAAATATAGTTTCACTAGAAGTGACCTGATAAATTGTCGATGAAGAAGGGGATGCCTTGGGCATCCCCAAGCTTAGATGCTTGAGTCTTCTTGAAATATGCAGGGATGAACCACAGGGGCATCCCCAAGCTTAGACTCTTCACTCTTCTTGATCATAGTATATCATCCTCTTCTCTTGACCCTTGAAAACTTCCTCCACACCAAACTTTAAGCAAACTCATTAGAGGGTTAGTGCATACTCAAAAATTCACATGTTCAGAGGTGACACAATCATTCTTAACACTTCTGGACATTGCACAAAGCTTCTGAAAGTTAATGGAACAAAGAAACTCATTCAACATAGCAAAAGCGGCAATGCGAAATAAAAGGCAGAATCTGTCAAAAACGAACAGATCCGTAAAGACGAATTTTGCAGGGGCACTTAACTTGCTCAAATGGAAAAACTCAAAACTAATGAAAGTTGCGTACATATCTGAGGATCACGCACGTAAATTTGCAGATTTTTATGAGTTACCTACAGAGACTTCTGCGCGAATTCGTGACAGACAGCAAATCTGTTTCTGCGCAGTAATCCAAATCTAGCATCAACTTTATGATACGTCTCCAACGTATCGATAATTTCTTATGTTCCATGCTACTTTATTGATGATACCTACATGTTTTATGCACATTATATGTC
>NC_061510.1:398147770-398204627 GCF_022539505.1 Lolium rigidum | reverse complement strand
AGATGTAGATGGTGAAATTATAAAATTAAAATTGTTTCCTTTCTCATTAAGAGGAAGAGCTAAAGATTGGTTGCTATCTCTGCCTAAGAATAGTATTGATTCCTGGACTAAATGCAAGGATGCTTTTATTGGTAGATATTATCCCCCTGCTAAAATTATATCTTTGAGAAGTAGCATAATGAATTTTAAACAATTGGATAATGAACATGTTGCTCAAGCTTGGGAAAGAATGAAATCTTTGGTTAAAAATTGCCCAACCCATGGGCCTGACTACTTGGATGATCATCCAAACCTTCTATGCAGGACTAAATTTTTCTTCGCGGAATTTATTGGATTCAGCTGCTGGAGGTACCTTTATGTCCATCACTCTTGGTGAAGCAACAAAGCTCCTTGATAATATGATGGTTAATTACTCCGAATGGCACACGGAAAGAGCTCCACAAGGTAAGAAGGTAAATTCTGTTGAAGAATCCTCTTCCTTGAATGATAAGATTGATGCTATTATGTCTATGCTTGTGAATGATAGGACTAATGTTGATCCTAATAATGTTCCGTTAGCTTCATTGGTTGCCCAAGAAGAACATGTTGATGTAAACTTCATTAAAAATAATAATTTCAACAACAATGCTTATCTGAACAATTCTAGTAATAACTATAGGCCATATCCTTATAATAATGGTAACGGTTATGCTAATTCTTATGGGAATTCTTACAACAATAATAGGAATACACCCCCTGGACTTGAAGCTATGCTTAAATAATTTATTAGTACACAAACTATCTTTAACAAATCTGTTGAGGAAAAGCTCAATAAAATTGATATTCTTGCTTCTAAGGTTGATAGTCTTGCCTCTGATGTTGATCTCTTGAAATCGAAAGTTATGCCTAATAGGGATATTGAAAATAAAATTGTTACTACAGCAAATGCCATCCAAGTTAGAATTAATGAGAATATAATATTAATGGCTGAACTGCGTGCTAGGTGGGATAGAGAAGAAAATGAAAAACTAGCTAAAGAGAAAAATGTAGCTAAAGTTTGGACTATTACCACCACTAGCAATGCTAATGATTCACATGTTGCTGCACCTCCTACTATTAATGGTAAAATAATTGGTGTTGGCAATGTTTCTACTCCTAGTGCAAAGCGCGCAAAATTACCCGAAACTGCTAAAACTGCTGAAATTGCCTGTGATAAAACTGCTGAAATTTTTTCCAACCTTGGGGATGATAATCCCATTGCTTTAGATTGTAATGATTTAGATTTTGATGATTGCCACATATCTGAAGTTATAAAGTTCTTACAAAAACTTGCTAAGAGTCCCAATGCTAGCGCTGGTAAACTTGGCTTTCACAAAACATATTACAAATGCTCTCATAAAAGCTAGAGAAGAGAAACTAAAACTTAAAACTTCTATTCCTAGAAAGCTAGAGGATGGTTGGGAGCCCATCATTAAAATGAGAGTCAAAGATTTTGATTGTAATGCTTTATGTGATCTTGGTGCAAGTATTTCGTTATGCCTAAGAAAGTCTATGATATGCTTGACTTGCCACCATTGAAAAATTGTTATTTGGATGTTAATCTCGTCGATAATGCTAAAAAGAAACCTTTGGGGAGAGTTGATAATGTTCATATTATGGTTAACAATAACCTTGTCCCCGTTGATTTTGTTGTCTTGGATATTGAATGCAATGCATCTTGCCCCATTATATTGGGAAGACCTTTTCTTCGAACCGTTGGTGCTACTATTGATATGAAGGAAGGTAATATCAAATATCAATTTCCTCACAAGAAAGGTATGGAACACTTCCCTAGAAAAAGAATGAAGTTACCTTTTGATTCTATTATTAGAACAAATTATGATGTTGATACTTCGTCTCTTGATGTTATTTGATATACACTTTCTGCGCCTAGCTGAAAGGCGTTAAAGAAAAGCGCTTATGGGAGACAACCCATGTTTTTACTACAGTATTTTTGTTTTGAATTTGAGTCTTGGAAGTTGTTTACTACTGTAGCAACCTCTCCTTATCTTAGTTTTATGTTTTTTTGTGCCAAGTAAAGTCTTTGATAGTAAAGTAAATACTAGATTTGGATTACTGCGCAGAAACAGATTTCTTTGCTGTCACGAATCTGGGTCTAATTCTCAGTAGGTAACTCAGAAAATTAAGCCAATTTACGTGAGTGATCCTCAGATATGTACGCAACTTTCATTCAATTTGGGCATTTTCATTTGAGCAAGTCTGGTGCCCTAATAAAATCCATCTTTACGGACTGTTCTGTTTTGACAGATTCTGCCTTTTATTTCGCATTGCCTCTTTTGCTATGTTGGATGAATTTTTTGATCCATTAATGTCCAGTAGCTTTATGCAATGTCCAGAAGTGTTAAGAATAATTGTGTCACCTCTGAACATGTTAATTTTTATTGTGCACTAACCCTCTAATGAGTTGTTTCGAGTTTGGTGTGGAGGAAGTTTTCAAGGATCAAGAGAGGAGTATGATACAATATGATCAAGGAGAGTGAAAGCTCTAAGCTTGGGGATGCCCCGGTGGTTCACCCCTGCATATTCTAAGAAGACTCAAGCGTCTAATCTTGGGGATGCCCAAGGCATCCCCTTCTTCATCGACAACATTATCAGGTTCCTCCCCTGAAACTATATTTTTATTCCGTCACATCTTATGTATTTTGCTTGGAGCGTCGGTTTGTTTTTGTTTTTGTTTTGTTTGAATAAAATGGATCCTAGCATTCACCTTGTGGGAGAGAGACACACTCCGCTGTAGCATATGGACAAGTATGTCCTTAGGCTCTACTCATAGTATTCATGGCGAAGTTTCTTCTTCGTTAAATTGTTATATGGTTGAAATTGGAAAATACTACATGTAGTAATTCTAAAATGTCTTGGATAATTTGATACTTGGCAATTGTTGTGCTCATATTTAATCTCTTGCATCATATACTTTGCACCCATTAATGAAGAAACACTTAGAGCTTGCTAATTTGGTTTGCATATTTGGTTTCTCTAGAGTCTAGATAATATCTAGTATTGAGTTTTGAACAACAAGGAAGACGGCGTAGAGTCTTATAATGTTTTCAATATGTCTTTTATGTGAGTTTTGCTGCACCGTTCATCCTTGTGTTTGTTTCAAATAACCTTGCTAGCCTAAACCTTGTATCGAGAGGGAATACTTCTCATGCATCCAAAATCCTTGAGCCAACCACTATGCCATTTGTGTCCACCATACCTACCTACTACATGGTATTTATCCGCCATTCCAAAGTAAATTGCTTGAGTGCTACCTTTAAAATTCCATCATTCGCCTTTGCAATATATAGCTCATGGGACAAATAGCTTAAAAACTATTGTGGTATTGAATATGTACTTATGCACTTTATCTCTTATTAAGTTGCTTGTTGTGCGATAACCATGTTTTCTGGGGACGCCATCAACTATTCTTTGTTGAATATCATGTGAGTTGCTATGCATGTCCGTCTTGTCTGAAGTAAGAGAGATCTACCTTCTTAATGGTTGGAGCATGCATATTGTTAGAGAAGAACATTGGGCCGCTAACTAAAGCCATGATTCATGGTGGAAGTTTCAGTTCTGGACATATATCCTCAATCTCATATGAGAATAATAATTGTTGCCACATGCTTATGCATTAAAGAGGAGTCCATTATCTCGTTGTCCATGTTGTCCCGGTATGGATGTCTAAGTTGAGAATAATCAAAAGCGAGAAATCCAAAATGCGAGCTTTCTCCTTAGACCTTTGTACAGGCGGCATGGAGGTACCCCATTGTGACACTTGGTTAAAACATGTGTATTGCAATGATCCGGTAGTCCAAGCTAATTAGGACAAGGTGCGGGCACTATTAGTATACTATGCATGAGGCTTGCAACTTGTAAGATATAATTTTCATAACTCATATGCTTTATTACTACCGTTGACAAAATTGTTTCATGTTTTCAAAATAAAAGCTCTAGCACAAATATAGCAATCGATGCTTTCCTCTTTGAAGGACCATTCTTTTTACTTTTATGTTGAGTCAGTTCACCTATTTCTCTCCACCTCAAGAAGCAAACACTTGTGTGAACTCGTGCATTGATTCCTACATACTTGCATATTGCACTTGTTATATTACTCTATGTTGACAATTATCCATGAGATATACATGTTACAAGTTGAAAGCAACCGCTGAAACTTAATCTTCCTTTTTGTTGCTTCAATACCTTTACTTTGATTTATTGCTTTATGAGTTAATTCTTATGCAAGACTTATTGATGCTTGTCTTAAAGTACTATTCATGAAAAGTCTTTGCATTATGATTCACTTGTTTACTCATGTCATTACCATTGTTTTGATCGTTGCATTCATTACATATGTTTACAAATAGTATGATCAAGGTTATGATGGAATGTCACTTCAGAAATTATCTTTGTTATCGTTTTACCTGCTCGGGACGAGCGGAACTAAGCTTGGGGATGCTCGATACGTCTCCGACGTATCGATAATTTCTTATGTTCCATGCCACATTATTGATGATATCTACATGTTTTATGCACACTTTATGTCATATTCGTGCATTTTCCGGAACTAACCTATTAACAAGATGCCGAAGAGCCGATTCTTTGTTCTCGTTGTTTTTGGTTTCGGAAATCCTAGTAACGAAATATTCTCGGAATTGGACGAAATCAACGCCCGGGGTCCTATTTTGCCACGAAGCTTCCGGAAGACCGAAGAGGAGTCGAAGTGGGGCCACGAGGGGCCGCCACCATAGGGCGGCGCGGCCCGAGCCCCGGCCGCGCCGACCTATGGTGTGGGGCCCTCGTGTGGCCCCCCACGTTGCCCTTCCGCCTACTTAAAGCCTCCGTTGCGAAAACCCCAGTACCGAGAACCACGATACGGAAAACCTTCCAGAGACGCCGCCGCCGCCAATCCCATCTCGGGGGATTCTGGAGATCTCCTCCGGCACCCTGCCGGAGAGGGGATTCATCTCCCGGAGGACTCTTCACCGCCATGGTCGCCTCCGGAGTGATGAGTGAGTAGTTCACCCATGGACTATGGGTCCATAGCGGTAGCTAGATGGTTGTCTTCTCCTCATTGTGCTTCATTGTTGGATCTTGTGAGCTGCCTAACATGATCAAGATCATCTATCCGTAATGCTATATATTGTGTTTGTCGGGATCCGATGGATAGAGAATACCATGTTATGTTAATTATCAAGTTATTACCTATGTGTTGTTTATGATCTTGCATGCTCTCCGTTATTAGTAGAGGCTCGGCCAAGTTGATGCTAGTAACTCCAAGAGGGAGTATTTATGCTCGATAGTGGGTTCATGTCTCCGTGAATGCGGGGAGTGACGTGAAACCCCTAAGGTTATGGATGTGCTTGTTGCCACTAGGGATAAAACATTGATGCTATGTCCGAGGATGTAGTTATTGATTACATTACGCGCAATACTTAATGCAATTGTCTCGTTGTTAGCAACTTAATACTAGAGGGGGTTCGGATGATAACCCGAAGGTGGACTTTTTAGGCATAGATGCGGTTGGATGGCGGTCTATGTACTTTGTCGTAATGCCCAATTAAATCTCACCGTACTTATCATGACATGTATGTGCATTGTTATGCCCTCTCTATTTGTCAATTGCCCGACTGTAATTTGTTCACCCAACATGCTTTTATCTTATGGGAGAGACACCTCTAGTGAACTGTGGACCCCGGTCCATTCTTTTATACTGAAATACAAATCTGCTGCAATACTTATTCTTTACTGTTTTCTTGCAAACAATCATCTTCCACACAATACGGTTAACCCTTTGTTACAGCAAGCCGGTGAGATTGACAACCTCACTGTTTCGTTGGGGCAAAGTACTTTGGTTGTGTTGTGCAGGTTCCACGTTGGCGCCGGAATCTCCGGTGTTGCGCCGCACTACATCCCGCCGCCATCAACCTTCAACGTGCTTCTTGACTCCTACTGGTTCGATTAAACCTTGGTTTCTTACTGAGGGAAACTTGCCGCTGTGCGCATCACACCTTCCTCTTGGGGTTCCCAACGGACGTGTCAATTACACGCATCAGTGGCCTATGATAAGGTCGAATGGTCTTTCCTCCAGCGGACTCTAAGAATGGACAATTTTTCTGATGAGTGGTGTGCTTTTAATTCATAGCTTTGTTTCAGGAGAAAGTGTTGCCATTAAGGTCAATGATGTATTTTGCAATTACTTCCAGACCAAGAAGGCCTTAGGCAAGGCAACCCATTATCACTACTGTTATTTAAGATTGTGGCTAATATGCTTGTCGTAAGGACTGAGTGCGCAAAGTCTGATGGTCAAATCGAAGGTGTGATTCCTCATCTTGTCATGATGGATTATCCATTCTTCAATATGCCGATGATACAATCCTTTTCATGGAACATGACATCAAAAAAGCAAGAAACCTAAAGTTAATTATGTCGGCGTTCGAGCAACTATTGGGTTTGAAGATAAACTTCCATAAAAGTGAGTTGCTTAGTTTTGACGAGGCTCAAGACAAACTCGGTCTGTATGCTTGATTATTTGGCTACATGCAAGGCTAGTTTCCTATTAGGTATTTTGGTATTTCGATTCATTATCGGAGACTTACAAACACCGAATGAAAAATGATGGAGGAGCGATTGCAAATTGGATTAAGTAGCTGGAAAGGTAAATTACTATCATTGGAAGGAAGATTGGTTCTTATCAACTCACTGATAGGCAACATGATGCTATATATGATATTAGTCTTCCAACTTACAAAGGAGGCTTCAAAAGATTGGATTATTTCCGACCAAGATTCTTCCGGCAAGGTGATAGTGAGAAAAAAGGAAGTATCCACCTACTAAATAGAGTGTGGTATGCCGCCCTAAAGATCAAGGAGGTCTTGGGATTCAAGACCTTGAGGTCAAAAATAGGGTCCTCCTTGGTAAATGGTTATTCAAGCTTCTAAGTAAGGAAGAGATTTGGCAAACCCTCCTTAGAAAAAAGTATATTGGCACAAATGTGTTGTGTTAAGTTTCTTGGAAACCTCGGGATTCTCATTTCTGGGTTGGTCGTATGGCGACGAACAAGTTCTTCTTCACATATGGAGCTTTATCTATCAGAGATGGATCGAAAATTAGATTCTGGGAGGATAAGTGGTTAGGCATTGCCACTCTTCGAGAACCATATACACCCATTGTACAATAGTGTGTGTGATATAAGAGTGATACGCTCGCTAAGGTTTTGGAATCTTCCCCATCAAATGTATTGTTCAAAAGAAGTCTTATTGGTCCTAGGCAAGCATTATGGAATGACTTGTTAAAGCGTCTGGATGCGGTCCATTTGACGCATGGTTCTGATGTATTTCGTTAGAATCTTATTGAGAGTGTAAAATTCTTGGTGGCTTCCATGTACAATACTTCCATCCTTAGGTACTAAATGATAATAATAAGAAAAATTAGAACATGAATAACCCGCTTAAAACTAAGGTGTTTCTGTGGTATCTTTGTTGAGGGGTAATTCTTACAAAAGATAACCTTGCAAAACGCAATTGGTAGGGAAGTAAAACGTGTCTTTTGTCACCATGACGAGACTATAAAACATTTATTCTTCCAATGCAAATTTGCTAGATCTATATGGTCGGCCATCCAAATAGATTCTACCTGGTACCCACCACGTAGCGCTGTGAATATATTCAACAACTTGCTCAATGGTGCGGATCCTAGGTTCAAGCTAATTATTAGGCTGAAACGATTGCCATTATTTGATTGCTTTGGCTATGTAGAAACGATAAGGTTTTAACAATGAAAATGATTCTCTTATGCAGGTCATCTACCGGTGCACAACTACGCTCTTTTTGTGGTTGCCTCTACAGCGTGTGGAACATCGTGGCCTATTTACGGAGGTATCTACACGATTGGAGGATACGGTAAGGGATATGTTTTCCCAACATTGACGGCAACGTAATCTACGGATTGGGCCTCCTTCACCTTAGGTTTCTTTTATTTTCTACTCCAGTTTTTGTTAAGAACTTTAGTTTCTTATATTTATGTAACATCTGGATTGGATTGGTATGGCTGTGTGCATTGGAGATCAGATGTTAATACTTAAACTCTTTAAGCAATAAAACACCATTATAAAAAAACCTAAGCATTAACAAAACCGTTTTTCCTGGGGATTTGCTAGTTCTCGGCTAGCTGAGAACTAACTTCGTGCTTAGTCAAGTTTGTCACCATTTGATTTATATCGTGATTCGTGCTAATAACGAAGTTAGTTCTCTCTGAAAGATTGCTGCACTAGCCAATTGAACCAAAAGTCCGAAAAGATGGAAAAAGACTAGGCAGTATATTTATATTCAACACTCCCCCTCACGTCTAGGCTATTTTAGTCCTTAGCGTGAACTTGAAACCTCTTGGCTCTGATACCATGGAAGATTGCTGCACTAGCCAATTAAACCAAAAGTTCTAACTGATGGAAAGAGACTAGGCAGTGTATTTATATTCAACATTCTCCTTTTTTCTGCAAGAAAAAAGCCCGTGAAAATCTGAATACATTGAGATTTTTTTTTGTAGAGAACGGTGGGCCAAAATGCATACGGCCTGGCCTGCTCCGACCCCAATTCTCAATTTGTTGAAATGAAAAGTTGCTTTCTTCGTCAAACCTCACGGTCAGGTTGACTATTGATTGGTGTAGCCGACGGCCCGACGCCCGACAGCCACCCTCATAGCTCCTTCCTCCGACCTTCGCCTCTCGCCATCATCACTGTCACTAGCTTGTCATTTTCTCATCTGTCGTTGCCACTCGCCATGTACTTTCAGCTAGCAGCAAACTTGGTCATCAAGATCCCCAAAGCCACAGTAGGTCAACTAGTGCGTGATGCGGTCAAACAGAGCAGGCGCTTGCTCTGCCTGATCGATCCGCCTATAAACACGGAAACCCACACTAGCAGCTAGGCTAGCAGCAGCACACAGGAAAATGGAGCAGTCAACCGGCCAAGGAGCGCAGCCGCCGGCGAAGAAGGCGGCCGTGGAGGTGACGCTCCGCCGGTTCACGCTCGCCGACGTGGACGCCATGATGGCGTGGGCGTCGGACCCGCTGGCGGCCGCCCCGTGCCGCTGGGAGCCCTACACCTCCACGGAGCCCCTGCTGGCCTTCCTCCGCGACGCCGTGCTGCCGCACCCCTGGTTCCGCGCCATCTGCCTCGCCGGCGACGACCGCCCCGTCGGCGCGATCTCCGTGTCGCCCACGGACGACGGCTGCCGCGCGGAGCTCGGCTACGTGCTGGCCCGCGCGCACTGGGGCAAGGGCGTGGCCACGGCGGCCGTGCGGCGGGCGGTGGCCCAGGTGTTCGGCGAGCTGGAGGGCCTGCTGCGCGTGGAGGCGCTGGTGGACGTGCCCAACGCGGCGTCGCAGCGGGTGCTGGAGAAGGCCGGGTTCACAAGGGAGGCCGTCCTGCGGAGGTACTGCGTGCTCAAGGGCAACGTCAAGGACATGGTCATCCACAGCTTCATCTCTACCGACACGGTGCTGCTCGACTGACCGATCCCTATGGATGCGAACAGTGGTCTCTGGTCTGGTCTCAACGTACGTTGTACATAGCTCATGGTTAGTTTTCAGGTCCAGGTCCAGTGGCACTCCAGTATTTTTTTCCTAGCTGTTTCATTATTGTTGTATGAACCAAGACTACAATGATTTCATTGGTGTGGAAATTCTAAATGTATCTTTACTTTTCCATTTGTATGACTATATCGTTTATTCACTTATAATCTGGCTAAGAGGCTCCCGTGTCGCTCTCCTCTTGGGCGACACCAGGGCCAAACCCTAGCTACCAAACAACCAAACCCCAATACCACCGGCCTGGGCCCCGGTGATGGCGGGCCTGCTGCCGAAGGGTGGTGGCTGGGGATGGCGTTGGCTGTCTTCTGCGCGTGGAGGTTGGGGCGGCGATCCCGGCCTTGCGGCGACGGCGTCTCCTTCAGGTTGGCGTCCGTGCGAGGTGGGAGCTCCTTCCCATGGCGATGGGGCGATGCCCTGTTCGTGGCGGCAGGGCTATCATTGGACACTAAGATATGGGATGATGCGGCGGTTGTAGGACTAGGATACCACCTAGATCCATCTTGGGTGTGGCTGTCGATCGCTGGGAGATGCATTGGGAGGTGGCGTGGTGCACGCGGTAGGGCATCCTCTTTCACTGGAGGGGATCGGTTCGCGAGCGGCGGTGTGGAGGCCGTTGGTTCGCCTGAATAAAGGCGGCAGTCCTATTGATCTGGATGAAGTGCTGAGTTTCGGAAGGCCCGGCTAGCGAAATCCAATGGATAACATGTCGGAGATTGCTCGATAGGATGGTATTCGGTCACGCACAACCATATTTTTCTGATCGTTTGGTTTTAGAGTGAGCCATGCAAAACTCTGCAGTCAGTTACCATCGTGGTACATCTCCTTAGTTCCATGGTGATGTCAGTCGCGGAGAATGGCATGAAAGTCAGAACTGGTAATGGTAGTTCGAGTCTTTGTGGGGATGAGGTTTTGGGTTGGTGACTCATGATTTGGAGGACCGGCATCGGCGAGTGAAGGCGACGACACAAAAGAAATTCAGAGTCTAAACTTACAGGCTAAAAACCCAATGTCTGGTTGTTGCTGGCAATGACCTTGTTGAATGCATTATTTTTATAAGCGCAAACTCTCTTCTAGGTGAAAACCTATGATCTATGATAAGGGCGATAACGACGCTTGTGCATTATTTTATTCTTGAAGACATCTTTTTTAACTGTGTTGCAGAGGCTAGGTAAGTTGGTATCTTCACGATATCCATATATTTCCTTTATCGAAAAATAATCTGAATGGAGGAATCTGCGACAGCAAGAGCGCGCAGGAGAGGGAAATCAAGTTGGCAGTTGGGTTTCACACGATCACTCAGTTTACGGTGCGCTAGAGGGAAGTCGCCGCTTTATCCCATGTGCTGGAATAATTTACTTGCTGGAGCACTGATTTCTAACTCCCACACTAAAAAATAGTCGTTTTTTAGTGTGGGAAGGTTATTTTGAACACCTATTGCATTTAGGCAACATCTCACCGATAACAATTTAGGGGACATGGGACTCCAAATGCTTTAGCCGATAACAACGTTTTTTTGAATGGGAGTATAGCCACGGCCTCTGCATCGAGTGATGCACATAGCTTTTTTATTTATTGTAGAGTTTAGAAAATTAAACGTATTACAATCATGGATTGGCTAAGGTACAGACATGAATCAACCAACCAAAAATGAAAAGCAGCAAAATTCTACCCATCTTGAATTCTACTACTGTGACCCCAGCCAGTAGCCTGAAAATAAAAGTCATGAGCGATCATCAATAGTTGCATCTAGTAACCATAGCCTCCTGTTGATCCTGTGGGAGAAGATATGCCCAAAGTTGGATCCAGTACGCAGCTCGATGAATAACCTGCAAAAAATTAGTATCCTTTTGTTTATAAAAAACATAGTTATTTCTATATGTACAAATAGCCTAACATAAAGTTGAAACACCAATGGTTTATCATTCTTAATTACACCATTCAATCAATTACCAAACATATTAGTAATATTAGTTAGAGGTAAAATGTTAAATGCAAAATAAATAATGCGCCAAATAATTCGGGCAAAAGGACATGATAGAAACAAATGATGTATCGATCCGGTTGAGTCACAGAAACAACGCTTTGTACACCTATTTCATTTTCGTTTGGCTAAATTATCCTTTGTTAATAACACTTTATTATTTAGGAACCACATGAAGATTTTTATCTTAAACGGGATTTGAATCTTCCATAGGCACTTATGTAAGAACTTAGTATGAACCATTTATCAAGTCCAAATACAAAGATTTTACAGTAAATATACCAAAGTCGGTAAGTTTCCATTTAAAAACATTTAGTGGTTGTTTGGATGCCGTGGATTAGCCCTACGTTTTAGCAAAACAGGTTTTACGTATATTTTCTGGAAAATCGGGTTTACTAAAAATTCTGTTAGGAATAGGCCCATGGAAAAACACGTTTGGCCTAGGAAAACCTTAAACTGGTTTAAGACGTGCTCTGTTTGGCCTACCCGTTGAGGAGCTAGCTTTATCTTCTTGTCTTCCTCCAGCTACAGAACTTCATCCCCTTCCCTGGTTCTCTCCACTTCGCACCTCCAATCCAGCACAGCCGAGCTTCGCGAGCTCGCAAGGTGCCTAACGCCGACCGCTCCGAAGCCCGTAGCAGTGGTACCCAGAAAAAGCTCGAGAGCCTGGACAACGCCACCGGCCGCGACCCCGTCCCCTGTGGCATCGTCCCCCACACAGGAGAGCTCGGATGCGATGCCGACGGCATCGACGCCCATGGTAGTCGCCAGCACGTTGAGGAAGGAGCGGCCAAAAAAAGTTTGTTGAGATTGAGTTTTCTTTGATCGTGTTTCTACAAAAACGACTATTAGTCGTTTTGGCCAAAACGCATATTCCTGGCTTTGTGGAAACCGATTTTTAGTAATCCCCGTTTTTGTTGTCGCAGCCAAACACGGATTTAGTTTGTTAGACAGTTACGCAGGGTTACGGAAAACTAGTTCTCCCAATACGGTGTATCCAAACAAGGCCTTAAACTAGAAGAGATTTGAAGTGTCATCAACCGACTACATAGGTGAACCAAACCGACGAGTAAAGCCGCGACAAGGCCACTCGTGCACGCAGAGTCGCAGACACGATTTCACGGCCATGGAGGTGACCCTCCGCCGCTTCGAGCTCTCGGACGTGGGCGCCATGATGACATGGGCGTCGGACCCCGAGGTCGCCGCCTTCTGCCGCTGGGAACCTTACTCATCCACGGAATCGCTACTCGCCTACCTCCACGACACCGCGCTACCGCACCCCTGGTTCCGCGCCATCTGCCTCGCCGGCGACGGCGAAGCCCGCCCCGTGGGCGCAGTGTCCTTGGAACCCACGGCGGACGCGTGCCGCGGGGAGCTCGGGTACGTGTTGGCCCGCGCGCACTGGGGCCGGGGAGTGGCCACGGCCGCCGTGCGGCGCGCGCTCGCCGCGGTCTTCGGCGAGGTGGAGGGGCTGGCCCGCGTGGAGGCGCTCGTGGACGTGGACAACGCGGCGTCGCACCGCGTGGGGTGGAGAAGGCCGGGTTCCGGCGCGAGGGCGTGCTCCGGAGGCACTACTGGCACAAGGGCCGCGCCCGGGACATCGTCATGTACAGCTTCGTCTCCGGCGACCCCTTACCCCAGTGAACTGCATTTGGTGAACGCGACATGCTGTAGCGTCGAGTGAAATAAAATTCATGTTTGCAGTTAGTTTCTTGTGTTGCGTGTTCGATCAGTGACTCGACGGAGCTACCGACTGACGGCGACGACAACAGTTGGATGGGGTCCTGCCATTTCCAGACGCAACGCGACAACCAGGTGGCCGTGGTTGGCTCACCATCATCGTTCACGATGCCGACACGGACACTCTCTTGGAGCAACCTGCCGACCATTTCGTAGTTTAATCTTGGTATTACTCTGTCCAAACAATTAGGCTCGGAGATGGAGCAAGAAGCGGCTGCGCGGGCGCCGGAGCACGTGGGCAGGGTGACACTCCGGCCATTCGACCTCGCCGACGTCGACGCCATGGCGTCCTGGGCATCGGATCCCATAGTACTGCCGACGGCCTCCACGACGTGGTGCTCCTACCCCAACCCGTCCCGCGACGCGCTGCTCGCGTTCCTCCGGGACACGGTGCTCCCGCACCCCTGTTTCCGCGCCGTCTGCCTATCCGGCGCCGTCGTGGGGGCGGTGTCCGTCACGTCGACGGACGACCGGTGCCGCGCGGAGGTCGGGATCGCGCTGTCTCGCGCGCACTGGGGCATGGGCGCGGCCGCTGCGGTGGCATTGAGACGCGCGGCGTCCGCGGCGTTCGGCGACCTGGAGGGCGTGGAGCGCGTGGAGGCGCTCGTGGACGCCGACGACGCCGCGGCCCGGCGCGTGCTGGAGGACGCCGGGTTCCGCCTCGAGGCCGTGCTGCGGAGCTACCGAGCCGTCGAGGGCCGGCTCACGGACGTGGCCGTCTACAGCGTCATCTCCACCGATCCACTCCTCGACTGATGTACTGTACACCATCTTGTTGCCAATGCCATGGCACTCAAATGAACGCGTGACAACAGATTTCCAAATTTCATCACATGAACGCGTGATCAAAGTTCCCAAGAAACTAGATTACATTCCCGCATTTCAGCTGCAAATTCCAAAGAAGACGATACAACGCCCCGTAGAGATCGATGCTACGACTGCTCCGTCTGTCTGTCATCCCCCAAAGATTGACAGAACAAACGGACTTATTGAGTTCTTTCGTTGAGCTGTAATTCGACCGAATCGCCATTGACCGGTGAGGCAGGAGATGACCAGAGAGCACGAAGGGATCAGTGTGGCCGCCGGAGCTCATGCCTCCCACCCGCGGAGGACGGTGGCGCGGGCGACCCGGTTGACGCCGAGGGTGAAGGCGCCCATGCGGAGGTCGCAGTGGTGGCTGTGGCACATCTCCTTGGTGTCCCTGAAGGCGCGGGTCATGTACGTCTTGAGCTCACGGTTCACCTTCTCCTCGTCCCACATGAAGCCCTGGATGTTCTGCACCCACTCGAAGTAGCTCACCGTCACGCCGCCCGAGTTGGCCAGGATGTCAGGCAGGATCAGCACACCCTTCTTCGCCAATATCTGCTCATAGAATTCAGCAGGCAGCGGCACATTTCATTACTGTCAGTATGTGAAGTCAGTCAGGTAATACGATCTTTGGTTTTCAAGGCAGAAAAAAAATGATGTTCTTGCCTCGTCTGCCTCGGGGTCTGTGGGGTGATTGGCAGCCTCGATGATGTACTTTGCTTTGATATCATCAGCGTTGTCCCTGAGGGAAAATAATCATGGTCAAGACGAATGTTTCTTTTGCAACAGCCAGAAGGTTACTGTAACTGAACTCGCACCTCTAAATCTGACAGAAGTTAGGATGAAATGAACTACAATGAGGAAGGAGAAGATTACTTGTTTATGACTCCACCCAATGCTGCAGGGATGAGGACGTCACAATCCTCTGTGAGAAGAGAGTTCGAGTCGACCGCGTCGCCGCCCTGGAAGCCCTTGATCCCGCGGTTCTCCGCTGAGTGCTTCATTAGCTTGGCAATATCAAGGCCGTTGATGTTCTTGACGGCTCCTGTGACGTCGCTGATGGCAATCACCTTACCTCCAGCTTCGGTGATCAGTTGAGCAGCCCAGGAGCCCACATTACCAAATCCCTGAAAAGGGGAGCAAGGTAAATAGTTGCTTATGTGTGATCAGCTATCCAGCTTTTCAATGCAAATGTAGGCCAAAAAAGGTAATAGTGGCCCCTTTTGTAACCATAAAGTTCTCAAAGGCACATATCATGCGATCCACTGACACTGTGTAGTTCTTTACTAGTAGTATTTCTTAATCCATGTTGCATTAATATAATGAGGCTTCATGACTCATACCAGACTGAATTATCAACTGCTCATTGTTTTAATTACTTTTAAATTCAAAGAGCTTGACCTACACGTTATTTACCTGTATTACAAAACGCTGGCCTGCGACGGTCTTGCCATGCTCTGCAAGTAAGGCTTCAGTAGCAAACAGGACTCCCCTTCCAGTAGCTGCATCTCTTCCCAGTGATCCTCCAAGGTCCTGCATTGAGCAAAAAGTTCAGGAACATGTGTAGGGATAACTAGAAACCACATTTCTCAGAACAATCAGCTCCTGGTTCTTCCATCTGAACAATAATATGTATGCTAAGCATCATATCTTGACAAGAAAACTGTTAGAATTCTCCATGGTGTCTTGCAAATTCATCTGCAAAACATCATTTGCACTGCAGGATGGAGACTTACCACAGGCTTTCCTGTCACCACAGCAGGTGAGTAACCATGAAACTTGGAGTACTCATCCAGTATCCATGCCATTGTCTGCCTCGATGCAAGAAGCAAGAGAATCCATATGAGAATACAGATTATTAATTCTCACGATATTCTTGCATACAAACAAATATACAAGGGGAAATAACCTGTCCGTTGGTGCCCATATCAGGAGCTGGAACATCGGTATGGATGCCAATCAAGTCATGGATTTTTTGGGTGAAAACACGGGTGAGCCTTTCAAGCTCCGATATGCTCAAGTCTCCAGGGCTGCATCCTATTCCACCTTTAGCTCCACCATACGGGATATTAGCCACAGCTGTTTTCCATGTCATTAGTTGTGCCAAGGCATTGACCTCGTCAGGTTCAACCTGAATTTTATGATAAACTTTCAGTGCAAGGACTTCTTATGATAACACAAAATCCAGGCTGGTGTGGTGTATGACAGATTTAGACCTTTAGTGAGATGTCACTAGTTTCCATGTTACAGAATAATTTGTTCTACATTACTACAGGTAGATATTGCAAATGGTGCAGAACCAGCTGTGAGTTGAACAATTAGTCATTTCAACTATTTGAAAGGATTGCGCTAACTCGCTAAGTACAGAAGATTCCTGATCAAAGTAGAATGTATGCTGAAGGGCCATTTCAAGTCGGTGCCGCAAGAATCAAATACTGGCTGGTTGTATCACTGAAGAGCAGAAGAACCTAGGAATATATGTTTATTCTCACCTCATGGTGGTATCTGATTCCACCCTTCATAGGGCCCCTGGCATTGTCATGCTGCACCCTAAACCCAACATAGGATGCTAATGTCCCATCGTCTTTCGGAATCGTGCACTCAACCTGCAACCACACAAGCAGCATGTTAATGAAGCATATATGCAAAACACTTCACTTGCATAGACAGCTTAACCTTACAAAGCAAGTGAGTACAAGGTCATGTCAACCACTCTTTTTTGCCAAATTTAGCAGGAAAATCACTCAAAATAACTTGACAGGGACACAGCGATTGAGAATGTGTGAGAGAATAGTATCTAGTGATCAAACTAAAAACTAAAAAATCACTCAAAATAAAAATGCATTTAATAAAGAAATAGTATCTAGTGATCAAACTAAAAACTCATAAATCTAGGACAAGGTGAAATATAATCATAGGTCAACTAGTCAACTACCCCAAGGACCAAGGTGATAATTTTCAGTAACAACTGGGCTCCATAAACCAAAGCAAGCATGGGTGTCCAGATTCACTCCTTCAGAGCCAATACAAAAACAAAAAACTCGGATCATTTTTCTGAGGTAAGAAGGCCGGATCACCACCTTGATCTCCCTGAACGGGATGAGCAAGCTCTTCTCCAGCTTGGAGTCGAGACCCAGCAGCTTGGCCGCCTGCTTGAAGTTCCTGCTGGTCGCCGCCAATGCATTCATCCTGTTCGACCAAATTCCCCTCCGGAGCAGCCCCTGAAAAACGGATCGAGAAACCAAACAGCGTAAGTAAGAAACCAATGAATCTAATCACGCGAGATAAAAAGATCAAATAAACCAATCAGACTCGGCGCAAGGAACCAAAGGATAATCTACTTTTATATTACCGAGTAGGAGCAGTAGCAAAGTGTTACTGGCGAGCAGGGGGCAGGCAGCAGCAGCACAAAGATCGTGGAGGCGTTTCAGGTAGGTGATATGTATATATAGGCCGCACAAAGCTCCATGGTGGAGTCTGGATCAGTTCAAAAAGCAGAGGCGCAAAAAATTTGTCTCTGGCGTAATACAAGATCTGGTTCGCAGTCCCAAAAAATGGTACAAGATCTGATTCTTGCCCTATTTGCAATTAATTGCTCTAGAAACCCGGGGCCTGTCTGCTTGTAAATAACTATTGTAGCATACCAGAGGAAGGTGTGTGTTAATCTATGCAAAAAAAAATCACTCATTTTCCCTTCTATTGACAAGGGGATACGAATCAGTTTTCTTAAAAAAGATAGGAACTTAATTAGTAATTACCATAAAAAGAACATACTTTTGGATCCGGTGTATTTGGGAAATTTTGATCAAGAGACATAGTTGGTGCGCCTAGCGATTTGGCTCTCTGACCATGAGCAGACTCATAGGCGCTCGACTATCAACGAAGCCGGACAGGATGATTTGGCATTGGACGACGGATTTTCAGTACTCTTCTCGGTCCTGCTATGACACCCTCTTCCAGGGGTGGTTAATTGAGCTCATGGAGGCTGAACTGGAAATCTTCGGTGCCACCTAGGGTGAAGTTTTTCTTATGGTTGACCTACCTCTATAGATGTTGGACGAGTGAGCGGCCTGCGCGTCGTGGTCTACCACACGCTGCGAGATGCCCCATTAAGCGATCAGTCCGAGGAGACTATGGCACACATTCTTACCGGATGTTCTGGTATGAGGTCCGGTCATGAATTTGATCCACCTCAGGGCCACCAACGGTTGAGGGTGACATCGCGGAGTGGTGGTCGTTAGTGGCGCGGACCGCCCGTCGCAAGTTGTGCAAGGGTACCTCGTCATTGCTCATGCTCAATGCATGGGGAATATGGAAGCATAGGAATGTTGCAGTCTTCGACAATACGCATCCTCGGTGGCTTCCCTGTTCGAGGACATCAAGGCCGAGGTGCGTGTAATGTCCCAGGTTTAGAGACGATCGAGGGGTAGATTTTAGAAAGGGATGTGCATTGCATAGTAAATTCTGGGAAAATTTCGCGCTTTTAAACAAAAACTGCATCGAAGGGGAACAAGTTTCTCTCTCGACACCTTACAGGGTTAGGGTTTCGAGAGTGCGACAAACTTGTAATTCACCTAATTGAATTAGGGTTTTGAGAAGAGAGGAGAGTATTGCATTACAACTTAAGTTGTATGATTGAATTCAAACACAAGAACTTTTGAATTTCAAATTTAAACATAATATGAATATCTCATAATTCAAAATTGAGGTAATTCATTAAACAAATATGAATAATCAAAGAATATAAACATTACATTTATTTAGTAAAGCTCATTAGGGAAACTTTGAGCTTTATTAATAATCACACAAGATACATTGTCTTTACATTATCCAGAATTGAAATAAATATTACACCACATTACAAGAATTGCTTTAATAAAAGGAGAAGAAAATTACAAATAAATAAATTACATCCTAAACTACAAGATCATCTTCATCTTGATCATCAATTTGTCCCTGCACAAAATCACAACAAAAAGAAGTTATGCCAAGTGGCATAGCCACTTGGCATGGTTAGAAATTAAAGGAAAATAAGAAAATGATCAGATAGGATCAAAGTGGCCGAGCTGATCCATGCCACAGCCAAGTTCCAGGACCAGGTGCACAGCACCTGCTTACACACACACACAGCCTGCTCACAGGGCTGTGTGCATGCAGCACACACACACAGTGAGTCACCAGAGTGACAAGCAAGAGCTGTCGACCAAGGAGAGCAAGAGAGCACCATATATAACCTTTTCAGAGCCAAACCCTAGCCATTTGCATCAGCCATCGACAGGCTTCACTGGTAAGAACAGCCAAGAACAGCCAAGAACACAAGAACAGCTTGAACAGCTACTGCTGTTCAACATATCTTCACCACCACAGCAAATAACCAGGAAGCATCAAGCCACAGGGAGGAGCAGGGCAAGCCAAACAAACCACCAGAAGCTAAACCTCTACACCAACAATCTTTCTAGGAGCTGGAGTGAGGTATATCACACAAGAGCCTGAGCAAGATCATATCTTGCTCATACTTAAGCATGCTTGCATCACAAGAGCACAGAAGGGTATGGTTACCCTGTGTGAATCATCATCTGGTGATCAAACCATTTGATGTCGGCAAAGAGGGAATTAAGCCAGAAGAAATCATTCCAGGGAAGCAATGGTCAAACCCACTGTATTATCACTGAGATAAACCAAAGCATCCAGCAAGGAAAAGATTCATAGCTAGCCTAACCAACTCACCTAGCACTACATGGTTTGCTAACCATCAGATAGATAGGCACTTGTGCCTATTCTAGTTTGTCAACAGCAAAGAGCACTGGAAATCCAACATGTATTGCCCAGAGATGTATCCACCAAGCCACAACAAGCCACAGAGGGGGGGAGCTACCCTTGACAGCATTACAGTGCTGCCGGGGCTACCTCAACCCACAAGCCAACACTCAGAACCACCACATCATCACCGGATAGGTTCAGTAGTGGGCTAGGGTACCCAACCAGTGGTTGGCATCCAACTAGCCCTAACAAATTCATTAAAATGATCATCACTGAATCACAGTTCACATCATTTATCTATCTAATCAAGCAAGGATAAACAGATAAATGAAACAGACAAACAATTGATGCACCAGGGTCTTGCAAATGATCAAATGGATCATGACAGGCATCAATTGATGCTTAAGCAAGCAACAGCACTCATCAGGCCAAGCCTGTGTGATGCATAAACAGCACAGAGGGAGCCCCAGAGAGTCACAGAAAGGAGCACAACAGATAACTATCAAGCAAATGATGATCAGAGGATCATCAGAGCTTGCTAGCTCTTGCTACAGATTGCCATAGCCTAGTACCACAACAGGAATTAACCAGTTCTTCGAAGAAATCCAACCAAGCCATAACCGAATAATTAGATAACTGAATTAATGACTTTATAATTGTATCCGAAGCACATCAAAGGCTTGATGAACCAAAGGATCATAATACACAAGAAAAGCACATAGCAATACATCACTGAATTCCACTGCTAAGCCAACAGTGATGCTCACTGGAACATAATCATGAATTTGAACACAATGATCTAGCCAGAAGCACTGGCACTTGCATATATGCAAAGATTAAGCACAACAATCAAGCCAGGGGCAAGAAACCAGGGCCAAACATGATTATCCAGTCACAGCAACAACAACTGGAGCAACATGGCAAGCCATGAGCATCACAGCTTGCTCATGAGCAAGTATGGAGGCGGCACAGAAGAAGAACAAGCATATATATGAGCATAAGCTTAGCAGCACAAGCATTAGCTAGAGCAGAGAGCCGTATGAACAGCACAGCAGCATAGGCATCAAGGCAGCAATAGAGCAGCATGCGCATCCACAGCTAGCTAGGCGCAGCAGCAGAGCATCAGCACGGCAGGCATCTCCACGAGGTGGAGTAGCCGTGGCCAGAGCTAGAGGATGGAGAAGAAGGACGATAAAGAGAGAGAGAGAGAGAGAGAGAGAGAGAGAGAGAGAGAGGGTGGCGCACGTACCCGAGGCGAGCAGACAACAGTCGCGGCCATGGCGGCCACGGCGGCGCGTGCCGAGTGCACGGTAGCACCTGGCCAGGCCAGGCCACGCTCAGACAAGCGCCGCAGCGCCCCGCACCACTGCGGCGAGGCCCACGGCGGCGCTATCGCGCCAGGAACCCTGGAAGCAGCGAGATCGCCACGGATCCCGTAACCCTAGCCACGGCGAGGGGGTCGGGGACGAGCAGGAGCAACGCCAGCTCCAGATCGACGCGGATGAGAAGGACCGGCGTCACGAGGCGGCTCGATTGCGCCCCATGGCGAGGGCCATGGCGGTCGGAGTTCGCCGGGATCAGCCGGCGACGGCGAGGGCGACACGGGTCGCCAGAGAGAAGGGGATTAGGGTTCGTCGAGGCGGCGTGGTGGGGGAGAGAGTGAGTGACTGCTCGGGTCGGTTGGACCCGAGCTGGTCTAACCCAACCCGTTGGGCCACCTGACAGGTGGGGCCCAAGGGCAAATTGGTCATTTCACAAATTCTATAAAATACATGAAACTTTGAAAATTCAATACTAAATGTTGAATAGCTCCAAAAAAATAATTAAAAATATGAAAATCGACTCAGCATAAAATTCTCTATCATAATAAAATATCAAATAGAATTTTTGAAGTTAAACAAGAATAAGTTCAAATTTGATGATTTAAATAATCATTTAAATCACACATATTATTTTCAATAATGAAAATAAGTCCATTAATGCATTTTGGACTTTAAAAACACCTTGACAACATTTCAAGGTTGTATTTTACCCTAAATTAGAGTATCCCTAAATTATTCTTAGTATTAACCTCTCACATGAAATAATAACAGACATCGGAAGGGGGAACAAACCCTAAAATTGGAATCATGCATAATTGCTTCTTTAACCATTGCCCTTATCGGACAATGATGCTATTTTTCAGAACAAGAGGACAAGGGTCAGTCCACACCTTCCAAGCTGCAAAACTTTGCGGTGTTCGAGCAAGTTCATCACTTGCTCATGTCATTTGAGTATTTTTATCAAATTACTTGCAAAGTATTATGGTTATCACTATTGCATAAAAATCAAAACCACTACTTTCATAACTATGAATATGACTATGTGGTGGGCAATGGAACCATGGATTGTGTTGATATGGTGGAGGTTCCATTGCACGGGTTTATATCCATCTAGGATTAAACAACAAATGTCGCCAGTGATTCTTGTGCCGTAATACCCGTGTTAACCATAAGATCCGGAGTGGGACGGAGTAGTCAAAAGTGTTTCCACCTCTCGTTCATCAACGGATGCGCTTTACCGTAGACACTTGTATCCGTCGGGGCAAGCGGTTGGTCGGGGAAGCCTTAAGTCCCCACGGCATAGTCCGTAGACACTTGTCGCTCGAAGTGCAAGCGGTTGGCTGGGGAGGCCTTAAGTCCCCACGGTATTGCGGTCTATGATGGGTTGCAGCTACCGGCGAAGGTGTTGTCGTGGTCGGGGTCCACCCGTGAGTGGGAATAATGGGACCGGCGAGGACCCAGGGTCGGGGCATGCAACAAAGGGTGGGTGTTCGAGGTAGCGGAGGAACATGATTGGCTAGACCTTATACCGGGCCTCACACCGAAGGAAGTGTGGACGGGAAAGCTGCCCGGTTGGCACCAAGGTTAAGATCTCTTATGGGTAAAGCAACACACCTCTGCGAGTGTAAAGAGCTGTGACCTGTCACTCCCTGTTCCGGGATATGAGGAGCTGCGAACGCGGCCGGAAAGGAGCTCCATGAAGTTCTAGTAAACCGGTGAAGGCCGACGGACATAGCTCTTTGAAATAAAAGCAATCTCTTGAAGAAATGTTTATCAAAACTTGCATTGGTATTAGACTTTCCGGTCTAATATCGTAGCTAGTGCATTAAACACCTCTTATCTATAATGAACTTGTTGAGTACGCTCGTACTCATACCACTCTTAAATCCCATGCTTAGATTGTCCGAATCGTCTGGAGGAGGACTACGACAACAATGAAGGAGCCGAGATCATCGGCTACGAAGAACCAGACCTCTCAGGAGGAGTTGAAGGCGTAGACTATCTCATAGTCTACGGATCCGGAGAGGCTTCCGGAGGAGAACAAGCCTAGGAATATCCGCTAGTAGTAGTAACCGAGCAGCCGGAACTCTTAGTATTTAGCTGCTCGATGAAATAAATGTTTAGTTTAATGAGACTCTGGTATTGTAAGTTAAGTTGGGTTCGCCTCGAACCCAGGAGTATTCCTCTTAGGACCCAAGAGGAGCTCCAAGACGACATGTGTATGATAATTGTAATAATAAGTGAATGAGTTATGGACCCTGCTATGTTCGTTGTACTACTACGAGGGATGTAATATTTGCGGAATGGTACTTCGTGAATGTTATATCAACGACCGGCATACTACAACATGCGGTGGTATGCGGGGTCACCACGGTTGGTATCGAGCAAAAGCTTTGACCTTAGGTTGGAACCTAGTAAATGGGACTAAACGTTAGGAGTCAAATAGGATTAGTAAAGAATTCTCTAAAAATATGGTGTATATTCAATTGAGAATACAACAATCATATCTTTTAGTGCGATAATTCTTTATTATCTCTATTATGATGCATTATTACTAATCTCATAATCTTTCTATTTCTACAGCCAACATGGCAAGTTCACGACCGGGAAGAAACGTGAAAGTTATGGATTCCACACTGAACGAGTACCAAGGAGGACTTGCTGATATCCTACGAGCCATGTTACTGGAATTTGGGTGCGATCCCCAGATTCCAGTAAAGAAATACATGTTCTATGATGGTCCGGTGTTGGCCAAGTGCAGGGTAGGACTGCGACTTCCCGAATCTTTGGGAATGAGCGTAGTCATGCCAGCTGGTGAAGCTAGGACAACCAATACAGCTTACCATATAGCTGTTATGAGAGCCATAACCGATATTCGGGAGCATAAGACGAAAGAGCTTATGGGTTCCGAATTCACACACATTCCTCATATGGAGGAGGACAATGATCCCATGCTGAACCATTTCAAATATGCCAAAAGCAAACCAGCCGAAGCAGCCAAATACATGGACAATAGCCGTAACTTCATATCATTACTCTTTCGGTTGAATCATCATCGATAGGAGCAATTGATACGATGCTTGAGGAATTCATCGAACCCAAGGAGGAGAGTAGAGGGAAAGAACCTATGGAGAATGTGGTGCACACACCGGTTTATTCAGCTGGTGACTACATCGGTATTGATCCACTTGCACGTGAACCTACACCTGTTACACCGGGAACTATCGGGTAGTTCCTATGGGGGATACGAAGGCGGAGAGGAATCCGGAAACAACCAGCGTTCCGAGACTCCTATCGAGAATTCTAGGGGTTGGCGTTGGGGATCGGATACTGGAACTCATAGTACCACGGCGTATTATGATGGGGAGATGAATGAAGATGCCACGTCCCAGCACCAGAGTTATCCATGGAATGAGGAGGAAGTTGGAGGGTATCCGACACAGGTTGAGTCGGATACGAATGTAGGAAATACCTATGGTGTAGGTACAGGGGAGTACACCCGTTGGGTGGATTACGATGCACTGAATGATCAGTTTGTGAACACTGATTTCGCCCTAGGATCATCATCGGATTCCGACTATCGGCCAACGGGGAGACCTTATGTTCCAGGTTTTGTCAGGAGAACGACACGTTCGACCGGATGGAAGCCTGGAATGTATCGGGAGTGAAGATCGACTAGAGTCTACCAAGAGAAGCCAAGCTACAATACACAAGTACCACGTGTATTGTAGAGTGTAATATTTTGTAGAAATTTGTATATATACTTTAATAAGTGAGTTTGCATACTCACATCGACTTGAGTATTGTAATAAGACCACTTAAGTATGTAAATATATGGTATATGTTTTGTATGATTTGGATT
Source organism: Lolium rigidum (assembly GCF_022539505.1). Taxonomy (NCBI): domain Eukaryota; kingdom Viridiplantae; phylum Streptophyta; class Magnoliopsida; order Poales; family Poaceae; genus Lolium; species Lolium rigidum. The sequence continues at coordinate 398,179,545 of NC_061510.1, read as the reverse complement.
TGCTTCTTGATTTCCATTGCGTGACTAGTTACGTGCACAATGTTGAGCTCGGAAAACTTGCGCATGGAGTAACTATGAGTATCATCTTGTGTTGCGGAACTAGGGGGTTATGTCGGGAACGTTAGGAGAGGAGACCGAAGCACGGCGCATGGAGCGCGAAGCCAAACAAAAGGAAGAGGCTGAGGGTGCAGCCGGAGATCGGTTCCACCACCACCACCACCCATGACGCAGCAAAACTTTATCCGGTACATGCGGCTGGTAGAGGAGCGACAGCGGGTAACATCTGGAGCAGCGAGAACAAATTCTTTCAGGATTTGTTGCAGCAAAACGAGGGTGGAGAGACACTGAGAACCCGGGAGTCACATTAGCGGACTTCCAAAACACTAAGCCTATATCTTTTGCATACGCGCCCGAGCCAATGGACGCGGAAGATCGGCTCATGGACACGAGCGAAAGCTCAACACTGTTGGATGCAATGACCAGGAGAAGGTCCGTTATGCTACACACTTGTTGTGTGGACCCGCCGCATCATGGTGGGATAACATTGTAGCCGTATATCCGGCTGGAAAGGTATTCACATGGGAGGAGTTCGCAAGGAAGTTCAGGGAATCCAATGTCCACTGAAAGTATAGTGGAGCTGAAGCGTCGAGAATTTGAAAGTCTCGAGCGGAAGGACAAGGCAATCCGACCTATGTCGGGGAGTTCTCTAAAGCTGTCCCGGTACGCTGTTGAAGAAGTCAACACCGAGGACAAGAAGAAGAAGAGATTTCTGAGGGGGTTAAGTCCCCAGTTCAAGGTACAGCTCCGTATGATGAGAGCAACGGAGTTTCAAGAGTTGGTGGATGCAGCCATCACTCTTGAAGATGACTTCAAACAACTGCAAGAAGAGAAGAGGAAGAAGGCCAAGTTTGAGCCTAAGAGGTTTGTTAGTAACAAGCCCAATACCAGCTTGAGTTTCAAGCCAAGATACAACAACAACAACAACAACAACAGTAACTACTACGGTAGTAGGAAGAACCAAGCGTTTCAGACTGCCAATCCAATGGTTTGCGTCGAATCTGTGGACTTCCGGGGCATTTTGCCAAGGATTGCAAGAAAGCCAAAGATTATATGCTTTGGTTGTCGCCGGGAGGGGCACATGCTTGAAGGACTGCCCCAAGAGAAACACTGGAGGAGGTCAATCTGGAGGAGGAGGAAATCGAGGAAACACCGGAGGGAGGCTGGAAGAATAAGAAGCCCTTCGGCAAGCTGAAGCTGTACCGGTCCGGAGGAGGTGGTCAACTCCGACCGGGCGGTGATAGGTACGCTCCGGATACTCACTCATCCTGGCAAAGTACTTTTTGATACCGGTGCAACTACATCATTCATTTCTCAACAATTCATCATCAAACATGGGATTAGTTGCACTAAGTTAGATACACCCATAACCATACTTTACGCGGGGGAACGATAGTAGTAACCCATGCCAAACAAAAACAAGTCATCATGATCAATAAGTGCGCGTTTGACGCGGACCTGTTCATTTTACCAATGAAGGACATTGATGTCATTCTTGGTATGAACTGGTTGGAAACTAATGGAGCATTGATCGACTGTGTGAGCAAAACGGTGTCATTGAAAAGCCCCGATGGAAGTAGAATGATCTACCAAGGAGACAAACATACCCAGATTGAAGTTGAGCTACAGCTGAACAGCATGAAGGAGGTGAAGTTAGAGGATATACCTGTAGTAAATGAATTCCAGGATGTGTTTCTGCGGAATTACCAGTATGCCACCGAGATAGGGAGATAGAATTCACTATCGACCTAATTCCAGGAACAACTCCGATTGCCAAAGCACCATATAAGATGGGGCCCAAGGAGTTGAAAGAACTTAAGGAGCAATTGGATGACTTGGAACAAAAGGGATTCATTCAAGAGAGTGTTTCACCATGGGGATCACTGTGATCTTCGTGGATAAAAGAGATGGAGGAAGAAGGATGTGCGGAGACTACGGGAATCTAAACAACGTCACAATCAAGAATAAGTATCCACTTCCTAGAATACAAGATCTATTTGATCAAGTTAGAGGAGCGGGAGTCTTTTCCAAGATTGATCTAAGATCGGGTTATCACCAGATAAAGATCAAGAAGGAAGACGTTCCGAAAACAGCCTTTGTCTCGAGGTACGGACATCATGAATATCTCGTAGTACCTTTTGGATTAACCAATGCCCCAGCAATATTCATGAATCTCATGAATAAGATCTTCATGCCATATCTAGACAAGTTTGTCATCGTATTTATCGATGATATCCTGATATATTCCAAGAACAAGGCAGAACATGCCGAACATTTGAGGTTAGTGTTGCAAACACTAAGGGAACATCAACTCTACGCCAAACTTCAGTAAGTGTGAATTTTGGCTAGATCAAGTGGAATTTCTTGGTCATGTCATTAGCAAAGATGGAATCGCTGTCAACCCGAGTAAGGTAGCGGCGGTTCTAGAATGGGAAGCACCCAAGGCTGTCAAGGAAATCCGAGGATTCCTCGGAATGGCGAGGATATTATCGGAGATTCATTGAAGGATTCTCCAAGATAGCAGGACCAATGACAAAGTTGTTAAGGAAGAATACACCATTTGTGTGGTCGGAGGAGTGTGAGAAGAGTTTTCAAACTCTGAAAGAGAAACTCACCACGGCACCGGTGTTAGCGAGTTCCGGAAGTTGGCAAGGATTACACCGTGTACTTGTGACGCATCCAAACATGGATTGGGTTGCGTACTCATGCAAGATCGGAAAGTGATATCTTATGGATCGAGGCAACTCGGACCTCATGAAGTGAATTATCCAACACATGACTTGGAATTAGCCGCAGTCGTATTTGCACTCAAAACATGGAGACATTTTCTCTATGGAGCTAAGTGTGAGCTCTATACAGATCATAAAAGCCTCAAATATTTCTTCACTCAGAAGGAACTCAACATGAGACAGAAAAGATGGCTAGAATTGATCAAGGATTATGATCTGACAATCAATTACACACCAGGGAAGGCTAATGTTGTAGCAGATGCCACGAGTAGGAAGAGTACCGGAGGAGTGGAACAAGAAATATCACCGGAGTTGAGGAAGGAAATAAGCCAAGCCCAAATACAACTTTGGGAGAAGGAAGCCCATGAAGGATTATCGGCGTTGCAAGTAGCCGATGAGTTGAATGTCAACCTGAAGAATGAGATAATGATGGGTCAAATGGACGATCCATTCATCGTGGAGGAGATGAGAAGAATAGATGAAGGAAGACCATCAGAATTTCACCGCGGAGAATCTAGATCATTATGGTTCCGAGAAAAGGATTTGCGTTCCGGATATTGCTGAAATTAAGGAAGTAATACTCCGGGAAGCTCATCAAACACCATATTCCATACATCCGGGAAGTACAAAGATGTACATGGACTTAAAGGAACTATTCGGTGGAATAACATGAAGAGGGAGATAGCACAATATGTGGCGGAATGCCATACACGCCGAGAGAGTGAAGGCTGAACACCGGAGTCCGGCGGGGAAGTTACAACCTTTACCTATTCCAGAGTGGAAATGGGAAGAAATAGGGATGGATTTCATCACCGGACTACCCATGACTAATAAAAAGAAGGACATGATATGGGTAATCGTGGACCGGTTGACGAAAAGTGCACACTTTTTAGCGGTAAACCAGCAGGATAAAGGAGAGAAACTTATCGATCTTTACATCAAAGAGATCGTGAGTAAGCATGGAGTGCCTAAGAAGATAGTATCGGATCGAGGATCCGTGTTCACATCAGCATTCCGGAAGCAACTACACGAGGCTTTAGGATCCAAGTTGGACTATAGTACCGCTTATCATCCCCAGACAGGTGGACAAACCGAGAGAACCAACCAGATCTTAGAAGATATGCTTAGGGCTTGTGCCCTAGACTTCGGAGGATCATGGGAGGAGCACTTACCACTAGCAGAGTTTTCATACAATAATAGCTATCAAAGCAGCATCAAGATGGCACCATTTGAAGCTCTCTATGGAAGGAAGTGTAGATCACCGATATGTTGGTATGAAGCCGGAGCAAGCAAAGAGTTCAACCCTGATTATGTCAAGGAAAAACAACAAATCATTGACATTATCAGAGACAGGCTCAAGATAGCCCAAAGTCGGCAAAAGAGTTATGCCGATCAAAAGAGGAGAACATGGGAACCACAAGTTGGAGACATGGTTTATCTTAAGGTAAGCCCGATGAAAGGACTCCAGAGGTTTGGAGTAAAAGGAAAGCTCAGTCCTAGATATATAGGACCTTTCAAGATACTGAGTCAGAATCGAGGTTTAGCCTTTGAATTGGATCTACCGGGAAGGTTAGCACAAGTTCACAATGTATTCCATGTGTCACAACTCAGAAAGTGTTTGAAGACCCCAGATGAACCAATATCACATGATGAGCTGGAATTACAACCAGACTTGACATACATCGAGAAGCCAGCCAAGATTCTCGAGGAAAGCTGGAAACAACTCAGAAATAAGGCGATCAAGTATTGCAAGATACAATGGAAGCATCACCCCGAGAGGGAAGCCACTCGGGAAAAAGAAGAAGACTCGAGGAAAACATACCCCGAACTGTTCGGGTATTACAACCACAACTTCGGGACGAAGTTTTCTTTAAGGAGGAAAGGCTGTAATGTCCCGAGGTTTAGAGACGATCGAGGGGTAGATTTTAGAAAGGGATGTGCATTGCATAGTAAATTACGGGGAAATTTCGCGCTTTTAAACAAAAAACTGCATCGAAGGGGGACAAGTTTCTCTCTCGACACCTTACAGGGTTAGGGTTTCGAGAGTGCGACAAACTTGCAACTCACCTAATTGAATTAGGGTTTTGAGAAGAGAGGAGAGTATTGCATTACAACTTAAGTTGTATGATTGAATTCAAATACAAGAACTTTTGAATTTCAAATTTAAACATAATATGAATATCTCATAATTCAAAATTGAGGTAATTCATTAAACAAATATGAATAATCAAAGAATATAAACATTACATTTATTTAGTAAAGCTCATTAGGGAAACTTTGAGCTTTATTAATAATCACACAAGATACATTGTCTTTACATTATCCAGAATTGAAATAAATATTACACCACATTACAAGAATTGCTTTAATAAAAGGAGAAGAAAATTACAAATAAATAAATTACATCCTAAACTACAAGATCATCTTCATCTTGATCATCAAATTGTCCCTGCACAAATACACAACAAAAGAGAAGTTATGCCAAGTGGCATAGCCACTTGGCAGGTTAGAAATTAAATGAAAGTAGGAAATGATCAGATAGGATCAAAGTGGCCGAGCTGATCCTTGCCACAGCCAAGTTCCAGGACCAGGTGCACAGCACACGCTACACACACACACAGCCTGCTCAGGGCTGTGTGCATGCAGCACACACACACAGTGAGTCACCAGAGTGACAAGCAAGAGCTGTCGACCAAGGAGAGCAAGAGAGCACCATATATAACCTTTTCAGAGCCAAACCCTAGCCATTTGCATCAGCCATCGACAGGCTTCACTGGTAAGAACAGCCAAGAACAGCCTAAGAACACAAGAACAGCTTGAACAGCTACTGCTGTTCAACATATCTTCACCACCACAGCAAATAACCAGGAAGCATCAAGCCACAGGGAGGAGCAGGGCAAGCCAAACAAACCACCAGAAGCTAAACCTCTACACCAACAATCTTTCTAGGAGCTGGAGTGAGGTATACCACACAAGAGCCTGAGCAAGATCATATCTTGCTCATACATAAGCATGCTTGCATCACAGGAGCACAGAAGGGTATGGTTACCCTGTGTAAATCATCATCTGGTGATCAAACCATTTGATGCTGGCAAAGAGGGAATTAAGCCAGAAGAAATCATTCCAGGGAAGCAATGGTCAAACCCACTGTATTATCACTGAGATAAACCAAAGCATCCAGCAAGGAAAAGATTCATAGCTAGCCTACCCAACTCACCTAGCACTACATGGTTTGCTAACCATCAAATAGATAAGATAGGCACTTGTGCCTATTCTAGTTTGTCAACAGCAAAGAGCACTGGAAATCCAACATGTATTGCCCAGAGATGTATCCACCAAGCCACAACAAGCCACAGAGGGGGGGAGCTACCCTTGACAGCATTACAGTGCTGCCAGGGCTACCTCAACCCACAAGCCAACACTCAGAACCACCACATCATCACCAGATAGGTTCAGTAGTGGGCTAGGGTACCCAACCAGTGGTTGGCATCCAACTAGCCCTAACAAATTCATTAAAATGATCATCACTGAATCACAGTTCACATCATTTATCTATCTAATCAAGCAAGGATAAACAGATAAATGAAACAGACAAACAATTGATGCACCAGGGTCTTGCAAATGATCAAATGGATCATGACAGGCATCAATTGATGCTTAAGCAAGCAACAGCACTCATCAGGCCAAGCCTGTGTGATGCATAAACAGCACAGAGGGAGCCCCAGAGAGTCACAGAAAGGAGCACAACAGATAACTATCAAGCAAATGATGATCAGAGGATCATCAGAGCTTGCTAGCTCTTGCTACAGATTGCCATAGCCTAGTACCACAACAGGAATTAACCAGCTGCTGAAGAAATCCAACCAAGCCATAACTGAATAATTAGATAACTGAATTAATGACTTTATAACTGTATCCAGAAGCACATCAAAGGCTTGATGAACCAAAGGATCATAATACACAAGAAAAGCACATAGCAATACATCACTGAATTCCACTGCTAAGCCAACAGTGATGCTCACTGGAACATAATCATGAATTTGAACACAATGATCTAGCCAGAAGCACTGGCACTTGCATATATGCAAAGATTAAGCACAACAATCAAGTCAGGGGCAAGAAACCAGGGCCAAACATGATTATCCAGTCACAGCAACAACAACTGGAGCAACATGGCAAGTCATGAGCAAGTATGGAAGCGGCACAGAAGAAGAACAAGCATATATATGAGCATAAGCTTAGCAGCACAAGCATTAGCTAGAGCAGAGAGCCGTATGAACAGCCACGACGGCATAGGCATCAAAGCAGCAACAGAGCAGCATGCGCATCCACAGCTAGCTAGGCGCAGCAGCAGAGCATCAGCACGGCAGGCATCTCCACGAGGTGGAGTAGCCGTGGCCAGAGCTAGAGGATGGAGAAGAAGGACGGTAAAGAGAGAGAGAGAGAGAGAGAGAGAGAGAGAGAGAGAGAGAGAGGGTGGCGCACGTACCCGAGGCGAGCAGACAACAGTCGCGGCCATGGCGGCCACGGCGGCGCGTGCCGAGTGCACGGTAGCACCCGGCCAGGCCGAGGCCACGCTCGGACAAGCGCCGCAGCGCCCCGCACCACTGCGGCGAGGCCCACGGCGGCGCTATCGCGCCGAGAACCCTGGAAGCGGCGAGATCGCCACGGATCCCGTAACCCTAGCCACGGCGAGGGGGTCGGGGACGAGCTGGAGCAACGCCAGCTCCAGATCGACGCGGATGAGAAGGACCGGCGTCACGAGGCGGTTCGATTGCGCCCCATGGCGAGGGCCATGGCGGTCGGAGTTCGCCGGAATCGGCCGGCGACGGCGAGGGCGACACAGGTCGCCAGAGAGAAGGGGATTAGGGTTCGTCGAGGCGGCGTGGTGGGGGAGAGAGTGAGCGACTGCTCGGGTCGGTTGGACCCGAGCTGGTCTAACCCAACCCACTGGGCTCCACTGACAGGTGGGCCCAGGGGCAAATTTGGTATTTCACAAATTCTATAAATACTGAAACTTTGAAAATTCATACTAAATGTTGAATAGCTCCAAAAAAATAATTAAAATATGAAAACTGACTCGAGTATAAAAATCTCTATCATAATAAAATATGAAATAGAATTTTTGAAGTTAAACAAGAATAAGTTCAAATTTGATGATTTAAATAATCATTTAAATCACACCTTTTATTTTCAATAATGAAAATAAGTACATTAAAGTATTTTGGACTTTAAAAACACCTTGACAACATTTCAAGGTTGTATTTAACCCTAAATAGAGTATCCCTAAGTGATTCTTAGTATTAACCTCTCACATGAAATAATAAAGACATCGGGAGGGGGAAACAAACCCTAAAACTGGAATCATGCATAAATGCTTCTTTAACCATTGCCATTATCGGACAATGATGCTATTTTTCAGAACAAGAGGACAAGGGTCAGTCCACACCTTCCAACTGCAAAACTTTGCAGTGTTCAGGCAAGTTCATCGCTTGCTCATGTCATTTGAGTATTTTTATCAAATTACTTGCAAAGTATTATGGTTATCACTATTGCATAAAAATCAAAACCACTACTTTCATAACTATGAATATGACTATGTGGTGGGCAATGGAACCATGGATTGTGTTGATATGGTGGAGGTTCCATTGCACGGGTTTATATCCATCTAGGATTAAACAACAAATGTCGCCAGTGATTCTTGTGCCGTAATACCCGTGTTAACCATAAGATCCGGAGTGGGACGGAGTAGTCAAAAGTGTTTCCACCTCTCGTTCATCAACGGATGCGCTTTACCGTAGACACTTGTATCTCGTCGGGGCAAGCGGTTGGTCGGGGAAGCCTTAAGTCCCCACGGCATAGTCCGTAGACACTTGTTGCTCGAAGTGCAAGCGGTTGGTCGGGGAGGCCTTAAGTCCCCACGGTATTGCGGTCTATGATGGGTTGCAGCTACCGGCGAAGGAGTTTGGTTAACGAGTCCCAAACTGTTGTCGTGGTCGGGGTCCACCCGTGAGTGGGAATAATGGGACCGGCGAGGACCCAGGGTCGGGGCATGCAACAACGGGTGGGTGTTCGAGGTAGCGGAGAAACATGATTGGCTAGACCTTATACCGGGCCTCACACCGAAGGAAGTGTGGACGGGAAAGCTGCCCGGTTGGCACCAAGGTTAAGATCTCTTATGGGTAAAGCAACACACCTCGCAGAGTGTAAAGAATCGTGACTGTCACTCCCTGTTCCGGATATGGAATCGCGAACGCGGCCGGAAAGGCGCTCCATGAAGTTCTAGTAAACCGGTGAAGGCTGACGGACATAGCTCTTTGAAATAAAAGCAATCTCTTGAAGAAATGTTTATCAAAACTTGCATTGGTATTAGACTTTCTGGTCCAATATCGTAGCTAGTGCATTAAACACCTCTTATCTATAATGAACTTGTTGAGTACGCTCGTACTCATACCACTCTAAAATCCCATGCTTAGATTGTCTGAATCGTTTGGAGGAGGACTACGACAACAATGAAGGAGCCGAGATCATCGGCTACGAAGAACCAGACCTCTCAGGAGGAGTTGAAGGCGTAGACTACCTCATCGTCTACGGATCCGGAGAGGCTTCCGGAGGAGAACAAGTCTAGGGATATCCGCTAGTAGTAGTAACCGAGCAGCTGGAACTCTTAGTATTTAGCTGCTCGCTGAAATAAATGTTTAGTTTAATGAAACTCTGGTATTGTAAGTTAAGTTGGGTTCGCCTCGAACCTAGGAGTATTCCTCTTAGGACCCGAGAGGAGCTCCAAGACGACATGTGTATGTTAATTGTAATAATATGTGAATGAGTTATGGACCCTGCTATGTTCTGTTGTACTACTCTGAGGGATGTAATATTTGCGGAATGGTACTTCGTGAATGTTATATCAACGACTGGCATACTACAACATGCAGTGGTATGCAGGGTCACCACAGTGCGGCAGTGGGCGAACGCGGGGGCTAGGGTCTTCGTCAACTACTCCCTTAGATTAGCCTTCCTGGGTTGAGTTGTGTGGGGTGGTGTTTGTCATTTCTTGGACTCGTACATACAACCTTCTTTTCTATCAAAACCAAGTATGTCTCCTCGTAACCATTCGGTTCATCCTCCTGCTCCTAGCCGCCGACTCAACCCTAGCCGCCTCCAGTTCATCCTCCTCCATAGATCGATTCCCCCTCCGCCGGTCGGCTTCGCCGGCGTCGGGAGGAGTGGGGAACCCGATCTATGTGTGGAGTTTTCAATAAAAGTATTATTTTCATTAGATTATGTTAGGATTTTGGTAGACGTCTTCTTGTTGGTTTCTCCTCAATGGAGATGGCATTGTCTGCAATAAGTGATCTTACCTTTCGTTTGGCGACGAGATCTTCTTCCCGACGTCAATAGTGGTGTTGAACGATTACAATTTTCTTGGTATGGGCCCTCAGATCTTGCTTCGCCCGATCGATTTTGGATATTTTATCGTTGTTGCCGCGAGGAGGATTATCCTTGCAGTTTTTGTCCCGGCTGCTACGTCCTCGACAATGGTGATTCGTACTCTCAGCTCTCCATCGACGATGACAAAGCTAGTCGGTTGTTATTCTCTGACATACTGGTGTTGGTACTCTTGCCGATGTTGAATGACTGCTTTAATGGTTGCGTGCGTGCACGCAGCCTTGGCATTGCGGCTCAAAAAATTATGGGAGAACTTTCGTCGATATTTTCAGGTCTATGGTTCGCTATCTATCTTTGGCTGCCTTCAGAAGAGTAGAAGATTGTGTTCTGGAAGAAGAAAAAATTTGAAGACCTCGAAGATTTGTTTTTTTTAAGACCTCGAAGATTTGTTACTATCTTTTAAACTTTATTTTATGATCGTTGGAGTCAGTTCATGTATCTCTACCATGTACTATTTGTTACTATAAATATATGTGGTATTGATTGTCAAAAAAAATCTTCTTTTCTATCGATGCATTTTTTCGCGAAAAAAGATTCAAACAACAGTTCCTTTTTACGGCTCCTTTGATTCATAGGATAGGAAAATTATAGAAATGGAAAAAACATAGGATTAGTATGTCATTCCTAGTTGAATCCTAAGGAAGATGAATTCTTATTGATTGTGCCAAAGGAACTTTTTCATGAGTTATGACCTTGTATTATTTTTTATAGGATTTGCACTACAAGATTCCTATAGAATTATTTTCTATAGGATATGTTCCTATGAATCAAACAAGTAGTGTAGAAAAAATATCATATGATCTAAATTCTACATAATTCCTACACAATTCTTATGAATTAAATGAGCCCTTAACTTGATGGAGAACATCCAACAATTTGAAAGGGGTGTTCAGGAAAGCTTCTTCATGCAGCAGCAACAAACTGCTCATCCGGTTAGGTGTACTACGGATGTACAAGGCTGAGCATGTTCTGATTGTACTGCCAGGCAGGCAGTTGCTGGAATGCTGACGATGAGCATGCACATGTGAGCGCTGACAATTTCATGGTTACGCATACACATATCTGAATCATGTTCTTACAACCAGCCAAAAACTTTGTTTAAAAGTTTGAGTTGCTTGAGTACTACCGTGGAAATGTGAGCGTTAGAGGTTGACCTACCCAGTAGATAGAGAAGAGCGAAATTTCAGGCCCTGAGCAAGCTGGAAAGCACATGGCTGACTCAGCCGTGATAAGGTCTGGAACTGTTTAGCTGACCATGCAGACTTGCTCTGGAATTGTCAGTCAACACAAACGAAATGCCTAAATACAACACATGTATCCCGTGGATTCAACGGTTGTTGATAAACTCTGGTTAAGAGTTGGGTACTACAGCATGTGAAGCATATGCCATATATATTCTTTCGAAAAAATGATGCCGCATATATTTTCTTGTCTTGTGGTGACAAGAGAGATCATTCGGCTCTTGGTGTTAATTAAATGAACTTATTGGTATAGTTTGTCGGCTACAGGATAAGGAGGCATATGTTAAACGAAGAAACCAAGCATTTGCTGAAAAGGTAGAAGGAATACGGGAGTAGGGCAATCCTAAAACAGACAACGAAATCATGCGGATTATAAAGAAATGAGAAAAATCATACGGATTGTAAGTGGATTGGTTGGTTATCTTTTAAAAAACAAGGATTCCAGATTTTGTAATTCCTGCATTAGTGTCCTTTTTTTTGCTTGTTTTTTTGCAGTACGCTAAAATAATGATAAAACCAGCACCCCACTGTCACCACATATAGGGAGATAATGAAGCCGATATTCTCAAATCAGATCCCGGATTAGGTAGGTTTAAGTAACAAAAAAAATCAGAGCTTGGAGTAACTACTGATCTCTTCCTGACAATGTAACTAATGCTAACAAATGCACATCACCACCTGAACTTACACGGAAGCACGAAAGGAGAGGGTAAGATAATACATTCTTCTCACACTTGAGGAAAGTGGAAAGTGAAGGCGGCTCTGAGTCGGAATGTCGCCTGGCCACGCTGTTGTTGTATTCACGGAGGATAAGAGCATCTTCAGCTGGGTCTCCCGAACCATCCCTAAACGGCGCCGAATCGAGTTGTTCGGGGGACGTGTTTCGTTCGTGTCGCGTTTGGGGGACGTCGCTCTGTAGTCGCTCCCCCTAAACAAAATTTCGGAAATTTAAAACTGGAGCGAGATTCGATTAAATTCATCCATACATGTTACATAGATTTGATTCGAACGAAATTCAATTCGAACGAGATTCGATTAAATTTAAACTAAACCTAATCTAGAAATACTTGCGGCGGCCGGAGGTGTCGTAGTACTTGTGTAAGTTGTACATGTCGTCAGTGATGACCTCCTGCTTGACGCGCTCGTCGGGCTCGTCGACGGGCTCATCCTTCACCAGGCCACTTGGTCCTGCCTCGCCGTCGTCGGTGAGGTCCAGGAGCGGCTTGCCAGTGTCGCGGATGGACATGGCGATCGCCGTGTCGAGGTCGCCCCTCCAGGCGTCGTTGTCGTTCAGCGACACCAAGCACGCCGCTCGCAGTCCTGGGCAGTCCTCGGGGTCGTCGCTACTGGCGATGAGCCGTTGCTGCCGCTCGTACTCCGCCAGCAGCGCCACCTTCACGGCTTCCTCGTCGTCCTACTCCTCCTTCACCTCCGGCTTCGGGATGAGGAGGGCGCCGCTGCCGCGCCTTTGCTGCTGTCGGCTGCCGCTGCCGCTACCGCCGCGTCTCGGATTGACGGCCGTCTTCGGCTCCTCCTTCACCACGCGCTTGAGGACAGTGTAGGGCGCGGAGCGGTGCAACGAGGACGGCGTCGATCGGGCCGGTCCTGACGAGGAAGAGTTGGAGGAGGAAGAGTACATCCTCCTCGTATACCAGCGCGCTGCGGGAGACGGTGGCGGTGAGGACGGCGCCTCCAACCTTGGAGCGCCGTTGTGGATGTCGTCGATGACGTTCTGCAGGGTGCGCCCCGAAACGCCCCAGAACAGGAGGCGCCCGTCCCTGTTCCAGCTGTTCGGCCCGCCGACGAGGCCGGTGATGTTGTGCACATCCATGTTGTATTGCGCCTGGAAGTAGGCGATCCACCAGGAGTCGTTGTCGGTGGCCGCCCAGGTCGGATCGGCCCACTCCTCGGCGTCGAGTGCAGACCTCCGGGCCCTGATGGCGTCCCTCCAGCGCTCCGTGTCCGGCGACGGCGGCGGTGGGACGCCTATGCCGTTCACGGCCATCTTCCAGCCGCTGTTGCTTGGCAGGCGCATGTCCGGCGGGACGGGATATCCCGCGCAGTACAGCGCCCATGCCTCCTTCACGGTGAGGCTGCCGCGGCCGAAGCCGTTCGCTGCGGCGATCTTGCGGGAGGACGACGACATTGGTTGGAGCGGCGAGGAGAAGATCTGGGAGCTGCGAGGAGAAGATTTGGGAGCGGAGAGAGATTGAGATGAACCGCATAGCCTCTTAATGTACAGCGGCAGCAGGCGAAGCGGCAGCGGGTCGTTGGACCCAATAACACCGGCGCGGACGGCCACGTGGCCATGCACGACGAGACGCGTCCCTGCGTCGCCTGAAAAAATTGGGACGCCATTAACGTCGCTTGACCAAAGGTAGACGACGGGGTTTTAGACTTCCGAGCCGCTAACGCGTCGGTCCCGCCACGCCTCGCCTCGCTTTTCGTTGTGTCTGGCGTGCCCGGAGCGTCCCCTGTGGGACGGGGACGGGCTCGGGGCGCCGGACACCATATCGGGCCACGGCGGACAAAAAACAGGTTTGGAGGACGCGGCTGGGAACGTTTTTTTGTCCGGCGTACCCCAAATCCCTTTGGGGAAGGTTTGGGGACGCGACTGGAGATGCTCTAACAAGGGGCTTTATAGGGATAAACATTGAGAATATGATACACGGAATTTGATCAGAGATATGGAGGGAATGGGACCAAGATTCCTCCAAAGACTCCGGGGATGGAATCCACATATGATTCCAGCTGCTTGAGTTGAGTTGCATCTCATTCCATTCATCTCTATGCTATTCCAAGGCCAAATGGGCAGCGGGTCCACTCCCCTCTTGTTTCCTCTCCACCCTCTTGTGTTCTGAAATTCTTAGAGATTACTTGGCATCCCAAACTGTAGATCTCCCTCGTCGATACAGAACTATTGGCAGATTTTAACAAATTTCCTACGTCATAAACCGCAAAGAGAACCTATTGTTGCTGGAGATATCGTATCATCCAAGCGATGATTATGAGTTGTAGTCAGGACTCAGGACTTTCCCCCAATCTTATTTCAAAAGGATGCCCTCGTAACAAATATAGCAGAATAAGAAGACTTCCTGCATGAAAAAAGAAGTCTGCCATAGGTGAACAATATGTCCACAGAAAAAAGTCAGGCCATGCATTACTAAGAAGCAACTAGCGTCCTAAAATCCTAATCAAAATGTGCCCGCAACCGAAAGCCAGTGGTCATGAAATATGACGCGGCGTATTCTTGCGTAGTTGCGTCACTGAGCCGGGAAAACCGGAAGATGCGCCTTGCAAATTGGTGCAATTGGAGTCCAACAGCATTGCCACCCCGGGAGTCATGTTGCTTTGGAATTCCAGTAGATGGATTACCTGTATTTCTTTGGTGGGCAATGCATAGATTACTACTGGACCATTATTGCTGCTGTCATGGATGAAGCATCATGCTGCATTAGGCCAAGAAAGCAGACCCAAAAAGGATTGAAGGTTCTTTCAGCATAAAGTATACAATGTATTAAGTATACAAAGATTCCAGCCGTGGCATACACCAACTTGTGAGGAGTCTTCTGTATCACTGTTTAAGAGTTAGCACTGGACAAATCATAAGTCTCCTTTCATCATTTGGTTTTCACAAGAATATGTGAAAGCTTTGCTTGGTTGTTACCAACTGCTAGCGATTTTTCCCCCTGGATTTTTGAAGAATTCTGAGGGAACGGAAATAAAATCCCTGACATATACTTTCGAAGCAAAGCAATTATGATTTATTGGGTTACAAGAAACGATAAATTCGACTAATTTCCTATACAAATGTAAAATGTAGCTTAGAGGATCAATGTGAAATTCATAGGCAATATTCTTTACACTAAATCCGAAAGGAAGTTTTAATATGCTTATGGAAAGAATATATTATGTTATGTTCCCTGTTCAAGTTACAGCAAAATCCTCATATTTCATCGGGACATCTTTTGAGATTAACACTGTTTTTTAAATGATTGCATTATTATTTCTGTTTGTTTCAATGGTTTTCATTTCTGTGTGGCCTCTAGACTTCATGCAATTATTTTAGACGACGGGTTTATGGACTCGTTAAAGACAGTGTGTTGCGAAGTCAATGCCTACCATAAGGTGCAAAGGAAAAAAGTGTGGACGTAGTTATTCCACAATCTGGACGTCGATTAGGACTACCACTACAAGTAAAAATAACCCTGAGCGTCTTTCTGTTAAGATCCATTGTTCTAGTGGTGCTATTTTAAAATTTTAGACAGCCCATTTAAGCTACAAAAGTAGTAGGCAGAAATGATAGTCAAAGTTGAAGCCATGTGGCACATCGGGTCTGCAAAAATACTTGACCCTTCAGAATCCGTAATGTAGAACAAGCACAAAGTTGAAGAAAAGGTATAGCGATGCGAAGTATAAATACTCCTAAGCTGTGACTCCTCTAGCTTGCAGTTAGCAATGTCATCATGCACTGGGAAGTCTTCTGCCAACTTCTCCAGTTAAGAGCATCTCCAACAGAGGCTCTAAAATTTGGCGCTGTAAAAGTCGTTTGCAGCGCGCTCGTTCCGGATATAGCGCGCGACGCAGGCGCGAGCTTCGTCGGAGGCTCTATTTTACAGCGCAATCAAAGAGGCAAAAAACGCCCCATCGCCAGAGGCTGTAAAATAGAGCTCCACAAACAAGTTTTTTCAACATACATACATCAAACAAGATCAAACAGACCACAGTTAAATCTGAAAAAATCAACTAAAATTTACAACTCTACGGGGAGCTTATCGTAACTAGCAATTGATCTAGCTAGCCAGAGCAATCGATTGATCTAGCTAGCCAGAGCAACTCTGTACGATTGATTGCCTGCCCGCGTGGCCAGAGCAATCGATTTCATCCTCGCGCGGCCGGCGCAGCTCGCATCGCGGAGGCCAGCGAAACTCGCAGCGTCGGGCAAGGTCGGGCGCGGCCGGCGGACCTGCGAGCTCGCAGCGCGGCGGCCAGCGGAGCTTGCAGCGCCGGGCAAGGTCGCGCGCGGCCGGTGGAGCTCGCAGCGCCGGGCAATTTCGGGCGCGGCCGGCGGACCTGCGGAGCTTGCGGCGTGGCAGACCTGTGGAGCTCGCAGCGCCAAGCAAGGTCGGCGGTGCTCGCGGCGCGGCGGCCGGTGGTGCTCGCGGCGTGGTGGCCGGTGGTGCTCGCGGCGGGCGGAGCTCACGGCGTGGCAGTTTTTCTTCGCGCGGGTGGGAAGAATCGCACTCCCACTCTACAGCGCGCGCTAGCCGGCGCACTAGATATACCGCTTTGGATAGTGCAAACTGCCACGCGCACTAAAATATTTACAGCGCGCCGTAGTTTGCAGCGTCTGCTGGAGGACAAAAAAACGCGCTGGGTGCTGTATATTGACAGTTATTTTAGCGCAGCGCAAGTTTACAGCCTCTGTTGGAGATGCTCTAATACATATGTGGGTATGATAGTGGTTAAGACACAGCATAACAAAATGTGTCTAAAGTGACAAAGTTGGGATGTACTCCTGAACTGTATGCATTTGTTCTCTACATTTGGGACACAAATCATAGGTAAGTACAATCTTTCGAGATGCATGCTTCAGTGTTATGTGTCGCAAGATAACATGCAGACATTGCACCCAAATATGCCAGCTAGAAATTAAGAATACGAACAGGTTGCGTTCTCTTGAAATCCAAGCTCGTAACCCATGAACAACAATTGAGTAGTTTCAGCATCTAACATCTATAAGCCACCATTCACACTGATGAGATTTCCCAAAGAACTGCCAAAGACGACTTGGAGTATACCATAGATCTGACACCAGCAATGAGTATGCACAACGGGGAAAAGGGTAGGTAACGTCCTCTAGAATGGTTGCGAAAGGTTGCGAATGGTTGCGAAAAATGTGACCAAGGTGGCAAGTTAATACTTTCTCAGGCTTAATTGATTTGCTGAACTGTCTAATAGAAGGGACCGGAGGAACCGAGGAAGTAGCACACTTGTAGAGAGCTTCAAATTTCAGCCTCAAAGGACCTATTTCCACAAAAATAAAAGGCTATGCCCTTACTGTAGTGACAATCTACTGCTGGAATAACTAGAGCAAGAACATCACATTGCTTCGCTAGCTTTTAGGTTGCAAAGAAAAAGAATGATGATCCAGCCTACTACTGGAATAACTAGAGCAGGCACATCACATTGCTTCACTAACTTTTAGGTTGCAAAGAAGAAGAATGATGACCCAGCCATATACAGAACAAGTGTAGAATTATCAGCACTCATCAGATTAAACAGTGAAAGGAGTCAGCACACAACAAGGGCAGCCGAATAAAATTACTCTTTAGGTGTTCAAAAAGGAATTTAAGATACAATATATTAAAGTTCCAGAACTGCAAAATATGATCTAGGGCAAAACATCCTCCGAGGTAATTGTCTAAACAGGGAACACCTCATTAAGACTCCCGAAATGGACCAATACAGAAGTAGTGACAATCTATGTGTGTCAGTTAAAGCTTATCGCTTCTTGGAGACACCAACAGTCTTTCCTCTCCTGCCGGTAGTCTTAGTGTGCTGACCACGGACACGGACACCCCAGTAGTGACGAAGACCACGATGGTTACTGCAAAAGGAAGGGCATGTAACATAAGAGATCACATACATTTTGAAATAATCAAATTATAAAGTTTAATCGGTCTACAGATAATCAAAAACCTTACCAAACAATGCACTATTATCCAAAACAAATTCTACACAACCAAAGGGATACTAAAAGGACACACATGGAAGATATTGACAACCATAGTAGCATACTACCAAGATACAGCAATGATGTTACTTAAAAAGTCAACTAAAGCAATGGGCAAACAAGAAAATTCACATCCACAAGCAATACACACAAACTGATTCTGACAAATGACTACACTGGATAATTTATAACATCATTCTGAAGTACCAGTTGCAGACTCATATTACATGGGTGAAGGGAAGAGTAGCATGGCCTGCCTAAGGAATGATCAGCCGACCCTGAACAAGCCAAATCACCACTAGCAGCCTATAAGACATACTATAGCATTGCATTTCTCTAGACAGAAGCATCAACTCGCAATCTATACATGGTAAACCAGACTAGCATGAAGCACTTCCTTATAAACAAAGAGAGAATTGGTAATTATTACAAACATTTCAGACTAGATTGATTTCCACAGAATACAACGTTAATCTAAAATCTAGCTAACAATAACAGGTTGAACTGTAGAGTAGGAAATGTCAACTGCTACTAGCTCACCACTATAGCTAACAATAGCAGGTTGAACTGTTAAGCATACACAAAATATGAAGTGCAAGCTTCAACAGCTGTAGTATCTAATAAAGCATCACTCATCGACCAATATGAGTAATACAGTATAGACAAGTTCATACCGGATCTTCTTGAGCCTCTCGAGGTCATCCCTGAGCTTCATGTCAAGCTGGTTAGAGACGACCTGGGAGAACTTGCCGTCCTTGTAGTCCTTCTTTCTGTTAAGGAACCAGTCCGGCACCTTGAACTGCCGCGGGTTCTGCAACACTGTCATCACCCGGTCCATTTCCTCGGTTGTGAGCTCTCCGGCCCTGCACCCCCGCAAAACGCAACACACCGCTCAGCCCATCACCTAAGAGAGATCTGACAAGGATACTGGGGCACGGGACAAGTGAGGGTTCATTACCTCTTGTCCATGTCGATGTCGGCCTTCTTGCAGATGATGTTGGAGAAGCGGCGCCCAACACCCTTGATGGAGGTCAGCGCGAACATGATCTTCTGCTTACCATCGACGTTGGTGTTCAGCAGACGGAGAATGTGCTGGAACTCCTCACCCGCGATCAGCGACTGCGACCAAAATGCATTTCGGAGGTCAGTACAGGAGGGTGGATCGGCACGCGGAGCAGGGAAGGCGGGACGAGGACGCTTACCATGGCGGCAGTCGGCGTCGGCGACGGCTGCGGCGGCGGCTGAGGCGCGCGGGGGCAGAAGGAGGAGGTGGGCGTTCGCGCGACTAAGATTTTGGAAGCATGGTTACGGTTACGACTATATACCAGAGGTGAAACCCTAGCGATTCATCGGACGGCTGTGATCTGTGGAGAGTCGATTCAATAAATGGGTAACATTCTTGGGCTTTGGTGGCCCCTATTGGGCCGTTTGAGTAGCTTTGCCTTTACACCGGGCCTTCCTCCTTTTTACCCTCGGGCCTGAAGAAACCATATTTCTACTCGTATTGCCATTTCATTTATTTTTTTCTCAAAAAAAAATTCATTTATTTTTTTGATATGGAACACTCGATTCCATTAAACCGGCTCGCCATTAAACCGGCTCAGCAGACTTTCTAGCCACTAAAACATTTACAACGTCTAGTACTTCATCTAGTACCGTGCTTTCGCGTTTAGCGGTAAAATAGTTCGTCAGTCCGCTCATGTATCACGTGTCCCCAATAACTACATCTCCCATGTGGCCCGCTCCCACATCCCACCTCCACAGAGCCCAAATCACCGCCGCGCCTCACCCCACGACCTCCACCCCCACGGCTGCGACATCGGCGTCTACCTTTGGTACGCCAGGATCTGCCCTCACGTCCCTCTGTCGTTGCCACAAGACCAGCCTTCGAGCACACTTCTCGCCCTATTACTCGATGCCACCGCCACCGAAAACCTCACGGATAACATGGCGGCATCAATAGATATGATGTTGCTCCTTCCCATGCTGCCACGACGCTGCCCCACCTTCCAAAGCCCGTTGTGTCGCATTTCCCGCCTGTCGTGTTCTCTCCAAAGAGCAGTGTCTCGCAGGAAAATGCCGCAGTCCGCGCATGCGCACGACCAAGCAGAGGATCGATGTCATCTTAGATGTCACTCCAGGACGGATAGGCACCAGGGAACGCCGGTGTTAGGTCGATCGACCGTAGCATGCACTGAGTTCCCGCACCAATTTGCTTCAACCAGGTGATTTCCAAATCTCGACAAACAAAATCTATGGTACGAGCACTTAAATTTTCTTCAGCGTAGTCATCGTGGTTGACTCTCTCTAGAAATCTTTGTTGCTTAAAAGATATTGCAAATGTTAATCAGTTGGTCGCCTCTAGTTAGTTGGCTCCCTCCACTAGTTTATCTCTAACCCATCAACTTTTGTGGCTTAACAAATACTACAAATGTTAAATGTATTGTCTTGTCGATTCAGTTTTCTATTCGATCATAGGAGTTAGTTTGTGGGGTTAATTTTCTCGCTCCGGCCATGGGACATTATTCTTGTGAAGGGGATAAGGTGCATGTTAATAAATTTGGAAGATGGCTCCTCCGTGTCTCGGCCCCACGATTCAGGCAAAGCAAGTGGTTATTGTCCAATTATACTTTATGCGACTAATCCTATGTAAACTTCAGGGAATAATTCTTATAATTTAATTCTTTTGCCCTGTCAAATTGTTCATTGTTCTTCACTAGCACAAAAATTTATTCGATGTTTCTTGTAGTTTAGATTACCTCCCTATACTTTGTCAATTATTTGCAAACCATGGATAAGATTATTTAGGCACCGTGAACAATTGCAGGTTAGGAAGCCGAAGCCTGCTTCAGATGGAACTAGATTGCACAAACTTTTGGTAGCTCGAGAACACGGGTCGCTTTCATTCCCTAGCTGGATGACTTGTTCAGCTGTTTGGGACGATAGTCGGCCAGTGTGCCTAGCATGCACCGACTTGGAGCTTGGTCGCCTAAGGCTATGTTCAAACCTAGTTGGTAGATTACTTTACCTGTCTCCGAGCACCCGGTTACTCATGACCCCGTCACCTATAATGCTCAAGCACATGGTTAGTCCACTTATCATGATGTCATTGATGGTTGTGAATTACCCATATTTTCTCACGTTTAAACATTTGGTAAATACTATACTACGGAGTCCGATGACAGTGGTTTGGTCGGACCTCTCCAACAACGTCGATGTAGCTTCCAATCGGACGGTTCCCCTTTAACCTTTTGCAAGCTAACGAAGCATGCTTTTTCCAGAACGAAATCGCGAAATTTTTGGTAGTTACTCACCGGACCCCCGTAACGCCTCCCAAATCCCAATCCATGTGAGCGAAATCAGCCCCGCCGTCGTGTGACCCTCCCAGCCCCGTCGCCCTGCTTTCCGTCGACCAATTCTCTCCTCCCATCGCCCGATTCTCCCACCGCGCTTCCTAATCCATGTCGAGCACCGGTGGCCGCGGATGGTTTTCTTGCTCGCCGGCGGCACGCACGGGCTCTGACTGCATGAATGATTGGCGGCCGATGAAGTAGGGTTCGAGGCAGTTCAATCCCGACGAAGCTCAGCGCTGGACGCTACTTCCACCTCTCAAGGTCACAGTTTCGCCCCCTTCAACGGCTACGCGGCCTGGGGAGAAGGTAATGGGCAAAAGATACACCTAAGGTATCCATGTATTATTTCTGAATCTTATGAACAGAAAGGTATTGCAGTTCACTAACGTATGGAATTCTGGATTCAATTTTTGCAGAGGAATAGTTGAGTACCGTGAGCTATTCCATATCGTGGCCATGTAGTGTATATCCTAGTTTATAGATCTTTACATGGTAACAATTGAATTTTTTTTTATGTTTCCACATACTGCTTGTTCAAGCTTTTCGCGTGTAAGGAGTATGCTCTGATGAAGTTGAAGTTGGTACAATCTTTTAACAATCGGCAGAACCATTGTTACATTATATATTATAAACTTGACTGCTTCTATGTTGATTACAACATGCTTCTTACAAACAAAATGATGTTTTATATTTCGATGCTTCCAAATTTTCGTCCTGATTCATATACCTAGCGGATTTTCTATGTTTGTCATATATTCAAGTCACATAATTTTCTACATACCGTGGTGTAATATAATCTTACTAGTAGCTAATTTGGGGAATCAAATTGATGCTTGCTATAGTGCGAGAACTATTTTTTACATGTTTCCATGTTCTACTTGTTTATGTCGTGTCGGATTTATATCCATGCTTCATGTTTACAATGCCTTTCCAGTACACAGATGGTGATGGTGAAGTTGGGTAACACTTCCACATAAAATTGACGGCAACCATTGTATTTTTACAAAGTTCAAATATGTATGCTACTACATAGATTTTAATATGTTTCATACAAAAAAATTGATGCTTCTGGTTTCCATCATTCCATATTAATGTTTATAAATTTTCATAACTTCTGAATGTTTGCTTCCACATAGTTTTCTGCAGTCTCACACATCAACATGCTTCTTATTTTTTTTTGCAGCAAACATCTACAAAATGACCAAGGATGCCAAACCAGATAGTATGCTGAAGAGTCGTTTCTCATTGGCTCGGTTGATGGACATAGTGCTTGGCCTTAAGGATCCTTGGAGAGAACTCATAACTATTGCTCGAGGGTCTTATGTTTGCCCATCATACTCATACAATGTGCAAAAGCTGGAAAGGCAAACAAGTAATTTCGGATGAAATTGGTATGTACATCAAAGGAGGATGCACCCACATGCTGGAGGCAAGTATAGCTCATTCAAATTTCAAAATTATATATGCTTCCAGCACAGATGAATTATACTGAGACAACACTTGTTATGTGCTTCGAAATATCTATGCTTCCAATACAAATTGGTTACATTGAGATAGAACTATAATTCCTTGCTTAGATATATCAGTGCTTCCACTTCCATATTTATATACTTCCAGTAAAGATAATTTGTGTCGAAATAGAACTAAATTCGTGCTTCTAAATACATATGCTTCCTATTAGGGTCTAAGGTTTAGGTATTAGGTAATTTTGAGAGAAATCGTTATTCATTTTAGGTTGTATAGTTTTCTGCTTTGACACACTGTTTGGTATGATGCGTGGTCTTGATTTTTATGATTCGAATCAACCTGCTTTCAAAGCAAATATTTTTCTTGCTTCCAGTAGCTGTTACTCATGCCTCATTTGTTCCCCACATGTGCTTCTAATGTACACTTTTCTGCCACAATAAATTTGCCAATTCAAATAAGTATGCTTTCACTGCTTATGAAGCATGCTTCCTTCATTTCTGAGTTATGCTTCCAATATACATATGCTCTGCGGCATCACTCAAATCACAAATTTCAGTATCCAAAATTTGTCCACAAGCATGCCAATTTGCAAAAAGGAAATTTCTCTAGGAAATTATATATGCTCTGATGGCATCGAACCGTTGCTTTACGCCGACCAAGTTTTCCTAATTGATTGTTTTCTTCAACTACTGCCATTGTGTGATGCTCTCATCGTACAATAATTTTGCTTCAAAGGCTAGTAGTCTGTGCTCCAACCATGTGTGTTTGCTTGACACACAGTTTCTAACTGATGCTTCAACCTTTCTTATTGGACGTGCTTCATGTTACTAATTGATGCTTCTATTATATAAACATAATTCTGCCTAACCTGCTTCTAGTTGTACGTCTAGTGATGTTGCTATACTGCCGAGTACGCCACCGTTGGGACACCAATGCCTTATTGAGGAGGAGCTTGCAGCGCATGAGAGATCGTCCATGATCAGCCCATACAATGGTCAATGAGGCAGCTGGTTAAGGAGAAGTGAAAACATTGTTGTGTAATAGTGTTTAATTTTGTCACTACAAGAGTTGTAATTTTTGTTTCAATCAAATTAAATTTTTCATTGCTTCGTGCTTCATGTTGTGCTTCCACAGAATTCTTTTTTGAAGCATATATTTTCATTGGACTAAAATTTGTTTTGGTTGCATCAAAAGTTGTGTTCATAGATCGAATATACTAACATCGATAAATAAATATTTCTATTGGTTATAGAAGGAGTTGTCGATGATGCAGCCAATATGTCCCTAGCGCCACAAAAATGATGCTTCCATTTACCAAGATGAGTCCTTTCTTGGTCTAAAAACATGTCGCCATTGCAAATGAATGGAATCTGAAAAATTGATGCTTCCATTAATCAAGGCGAACGTTTCTGTCATCAAGAAAGATGTACAAATCATGACTTTTTTTTCTACATTTATTTTTTAGGAAGCAAATTACTAAATCACCCTCCTGTTACTATTGAAGCAAAATTATATTTATTACTTTAAAACATCAAATTATATTGAAAATAAATTGATCCGGAAGGAACAAAATAAGGAAACAGATTGAGCTGCTTGGAAACACGGTCTATCAGATCCCAGATTTATTAGTCGCCTAAAATCTGGTATCATTTATGGAAACATTTAGGAGGAAACAAATTATAATTCACAATTAGCTGAGATCCGCATGATCTGTTTCGGAAGCATGCAATCTGGCCTACCATTTACGGAGGCAATCACGCGCGGGATTGATTCATTGTGGGGACGGCTTCAGCATCGTACGGCAATCATATGTTCCATCGTGTGGCCACAGCCTGGTCCGATGGAAAGAGAACCATCGGGTTCCGATTCCTAGCGCTGCCCTAAACATTTAGCTATGTCAAAAAATGACTAAGTTTACTCTCAATATGCTATTAATGACTAATTATTGTAAAGATGTGCAATCTCTTATATCGTTAAATGGTGTGCAGGAAATCAAATCATAATGGCAAATGAACTTGCAATTACTGAAGAAAATATCGGCACAAGTGCAACAAAATTAACCAGAGGCCAAAACTTGGTTCCAGGGAGTTTAGCGGACATCGGTACGGGCAAGCCCCGCCTGTACCGTCCGCATGTACTGGGTGCCGCAACCTTCCTGAGGTCAAACCTTATAAGTTCCATGAAGGGAGCCACGCCAAAGAGAGAGTCATTCGTTATCAAACAGAGCCACCACCCATCAGATCCATATACACCACACCAAAAGGAAATCCACCACCATAGTTCATCCATTACATCTCCTATCTCCTCCACAGTCATAGTCATAGCCATCACCATTGTAATAGAGATCTCATTGAGAATTGGCAACCATTGTAAAATATTATGTTTTCAATTAAAGTATTTACAATAATGATTTCTAACTTTGATCGTGATATTATGTGTGAGTGTGAGTAGTCCCCACGGGTTGCGGGTTGGGGTGAATCCTCGTAGCATTTATATGCATCTGATAAGTGCATTTTGCATCATCATTATTGCTACATATAGGAGTAGTTTTCATTGTTATTTGCCTTCATACATTGTTATTCATGCATTTTTAGATGATTTTTGGGACTTTCTTATAAAGTGCCCTCCTCTGGTATTTAATTTCTCGGAGGCATAAAACCTCCTTTTCGTATTTTATTTGTTTTAGGACTTTCTGGATCGCTAAAAATCAAGGGAAAATGCATGATCATTTTTTCACCCGAAGAAAGACCGTGAGCGAAATAACCATGCGAGATGGGCCACGAGGGCCAAACGAGCACAGGTGGCGCGCCTAGCCGGGCGCGTGATACGTCCAAAACGTATCTACTTTCCCGAACACTTTTGCTGTTGTTTTGCCTCTAATTTGTGTATTTTGGATGCAACTAACACGGACTAACGCTGTTTTCAGCAGAACTGTTCTGGTGTCTCATTTTTGTGCAGAAATCCAACTTTCAGGAAAATCCTCGGAATTTATACGAAAGGTGTAAGGGTACATTGCCCCTATGTGTGGTTTTGGTAATTAATGACAACCCCTATGGACTAATGTTTTCATTGAGTTTATATGAAGGAATATTCCATAGGTACTACTTGTACTCCATGTGTTGGATTCAAGTATGGATGCCATGAAGATAAAGGTATATCGTGTGTATTGGCATCAAGATTATCGGTATGAAGATATATATGTGATATGATCAAGAAAAAGAAATGAAGATGGAGTTCTTATGTGGAACTCAATATTACCCATGCTCTATCTTATGTGAGTATGAGAAGATACAAGGATTGAGTTGGGCAAGTTCAAGATGAGCATCTTGAGTGGATCACATGCTTGAAGCTTGCCGTCCATTGGTGATAATGGACATGTGAAGATGTACATCTATGGAGCTTTCCCATCATGGTGTATGGGGGAGAATTTGTGAGTCTTCATGAAGCAACGATGATCAAGTTGAGGCATACCGGCTTGTATGGAGCTTGAAGAGCTATCATCAAGATCAAGCGGGATGCGCAAGGCAAAGGTATGGCTTTGCTAGGTTTTTCCTTTTACCGGTCTCAAGGTGGTTGATGGGAGACCGGATTATAGGATACATAACCGCACTATTAAGAGGGGCTTTCGGTTGGGTAACTTGATCACATCGTCTTAGGGAGCTCAATCCTTTGCATACTTTGCATATCCTTATTGCTTCTTGGTGTTTATCTGTGTGAGGTTCTTGAGCTTGTTGCTAGCTTTACAACAAGCCCAAGTTCATCGAAAACGGAATCCGCATGCATCTTCTATTGCGTTTTCGAGTTTGGACGTCTTCACCGTTTCTTGACGGTGGGAGACTCCCTCTCTAAAATCATCTAAAATGTTCTGAGAGGAGTCTCCATATTTCCAGTTTTTGTTGTGGTTCTATTCGTCGTTATCTTTCCAACAAAATTGGTTTCATGTCAATCGGAGTTCGGGAGCAATAGTTATTAAAGAAAAAGGAAAGATGAGAAAAGAATAAAAAGAAAAAGAGAAAAAGGGGAGGGAGCCGGCCGGCCGACCGGCCCAGCCACCGGCCCACCCGGTCTGCGACCGGGTCCGGCGCTGGTGCCATCCGGGCCGCCTCCCGGGGCCTTTTGGCCCGTGACCGGCCTCGGGCCCGGTCCGCGACCGGCCTGCCCGGCGCGCCCCCGGTCCGACCGGGATCTCCACCGGGCCGCCTCCCCGCCGGAAGGCCCACGCGGCCTGGCTTCCCCCGCGCGGCTCTGGCCTTTCTACCGCCCAGCGCGCGTTCCGCCTCGCCCGGTCGGTGGGCCGGCCCGACCGGACGCCTGACCGGCCTCCCCAGCCCAGGCTCCGGTCGGCCGGCCTGCTGGCCGGCTGGGCTGCTTTTTCAGCCCGTTTTTCCTGCAGTTTTCTTGTCTTTTTCCCCCCCAACGGTTTTATTTGCTCCCATGCTATAAATAGCTCTTCTTCCACCTTGAGCAAATTAGTTCTTCCCATTCTCTCTCCTCCATTGTTGCATTTGAAGAACTTGCTCTCCCCTTTGATTCCTCCAACCATTCTTGCTCATTCTTGAGGGATCTAAGAGAGGGGATCTAGATCTACACTTCCACCAATCCATTTCTTCTCTAAGTGAGGGAATATCTTGGGATCTAGATCTTGGAGTCTTTTGTTGACTTTCCCCATTGTTCTTCTTCTCCAATATCATCCTAGCATTTGTTGTTTGGGTGGGATTTGAGAGTGAAGGACTTGAACACCTCTAGTGTTCTTGCTTTGCATCATTGCATAGTGTTGAGCTCTTCACCACGATTAGTTCGAGTGAGAGACCGTGAGCTTGTTACTCTTGGAGGGAAACCTCCTAGTTGGCTTGGCGGTTGGTGCTCCGGTGATCTCTTCAAGAAGATTGTGAAGAGGCCCGGGGCTTCTCCTTCGTGGAGCTTGTGAAGTGGTTGTGGAGCTTGCCATCTCCGGAGCGGAGGAAAAGCTAACCATAAGGAAAGGGCCATTATCCTTCGTGGGTGTGGTTCGGAGAATAGGGTGAGCCTTCGTAGCGTGGGGAATCCTTCGTGGGACCTCCACCCCTCCAAACGTGACGTACCTTGTTGCAAAGAAAGGGAACACGGGAATACATCCTCGTCTCCGCGTGCCTCGGTTATTTCTATACCCGAGCTCTCTTTCCTTGTGATAGCCATCGTGCTTGAAGTTCATATATCTTGCTATCACTTGTGCTACATATATCTTGTGCCTATCTTGCTTAGCTCTAGTTGCTATTGTTACACTTAGTTGAGCTTAGCATACTTAGGGTTTGTGCTTACGTGGAGAGTGATAAAATTGATTATGCTTACGTGGAGAGTGATAATTTTATGCATGAGACTCATGATAAGAATGCTTTATGTGATAGTTACATTGTTGAGTTTGCTCATGATGCTACTGAAAATTATTATGAGAGAGGAAAATATGGTTGTAGAAATTTTCATGTTACTAAAACACCTCTCTATGTGCTGAAATTTTTGAAGCTACACTTGTTTTATCTTCCTATGCTTGTTACTTTGCTCTTCATGAACTTGTTTATTTACAAGATTCCTATGCATAGGAAGCATTTTAGACTTAAATGTGTTTTGAATTTGCCTCCTGATGCTCTCTTTTGCTTCAAATACTATTTCTTGCGAGTGCATCATTAAAATTGCTGAGCCCATCTTAATGGCTATAAAGAAAGAACTTCTTGGGAGATAACCCATGTTTTTACTACAGTATTTTTGTTTTATATTTGAGTCTTGGAAGTTGTTTACTACTGTAGCAACCTATCCTTATCTTAGTTTTATGTTTTGTTGTGCCAAGTAAAGTCTTTGATAGTAAAGTAAGTACTAGATTTGGATTACTGCGCAGTTCCAGATTTCTTTGCTGTCACGAATCTGGGTCTACCTCCCTGTAGGTAGCTCAGAAAATTAAGCCAATTTACGTGCATGATCCTCAGATATGTACGCAACTTTCATTCAATTTGAGCATTTTCATTTGAGCAAGTCTGGTGGCCTAATAAAATCCATCTTTACGGATCTGTTCGTTTTGACAGATTCTGCCTTTTATTTCGCATTGCCTCTTTCGCTATGTTGGATGAATTTCTTTGATCCATTAATGTCCAGTAGCTTTATGCAATGTCCAGAAGTGTTAAGAATGATTGTGTCACCTCTGAACATGTTAATTTTTATTGTCCACTAACCCTCTAATGAGTTGTTTCGAGTTTGGTGTGGAGGAAGTTTTCAAGGATCAAGAGAGGAGTATGATGCAATATGATCAAGGAGAGTGAAAGCTCTAAGCTTGGGGATGCCCCGGTGGTTCACCCCTGCATATTCTAAGAAGACTCGAGCGTCTAAGCTTGGGGATGCCCAAGGCATCCCCTTCTTCATCGACAACATTATCAGGTTCCTCCCCTGAAACTATATTTTTATTCCGTCACATCTTATGTACTTTGCTTGGAGCGTCGGTTTGTTTTTGTTTTTGTTTTGTTTGAATAAAATGGATCCTAGCATTCACTTTATGGGAGAGAGACACGCTCCTCTGTAGCATATGGACAAGTATGTCCTTAGGCTCTACTCATAGTATTCATGGCGAAGTTTCTTCTTCGTTAAATTGTTATATGGTTGGAATTGGAAAATGCTACATGTAGTAACTCTAAAATGTCTTGGATAATTTGATACTTGGCAATTGTTGTGCTCATGTTTAAGCTCTTGCATCATATACTTTGCACCCATTAATGAAGAAATACTTAGAGCTTGCTAATTTGGTTTGCATATTTGGTTTCTCTAGAGTCTAGATAACATCTAGTATTGAGTTTTGAACAACAAGGAAGACGGTATGGAGTCTTATAATGTTTACAATATGTCTTTTATGTGAGTTTTGCTGTACCGTTCATCCTTGTGTTTGTTTAAAATAATCTTGCTAGCCTAAACCTTGTATCGAGAGGGAATACTTCTCATGCATCCAAAATACTTGAGCCAACCACTATGCCATTTGTGTCCACCATACCTACCTACTACATGGTATTTATCCGCCATTCCAAAGTAAATTGCTTGAGTGCTACCTTTAAAATTCCATCATCCGCCTTTACAATATATAGCTCATGGGACAAATAGCTTAAAAACTATTGTGGTATTGAATATGTACTTATGCACTTTATCTCTTATTAAGTTGCTTGTTGTGCGATAACCATGTTTCTGGGACGCCATCAACTATTCTTTGTTGAATATCATGTGAGTTGTTATGCATGTCCGTCTTGTCTGAAGTAAGAGAGATCTACCACCTTAATGGTTGGAGCATGCATATTGTTAGAGAAGAACATTGGGCCGCTAACTAAAGCCATGAATCATGGTGGAAGTTTCAGTCTTGGACACACATCCTCAATCTCATATGAGAATAATAATTGTTGCCACATGCTTATGCATTAAAGAGGAGTCCATTATCTGTTGTCCATGTTGTCCCGGTATGGATGTCTAAGTTGAGAATAATCAAAAGCGAGAAATCCAAAATGTGAGCTTTCTCCTTAGACCTTTGTACAGGCGGCATGGAGGTACTCCATTGTGACACTTGGTTAAAACATGTGCATTGCAAAGATCCGGTAGTCCAAGCTAATTAGGACAAGGTGCGGGCACTATTAGTATACTATGCATGAGGATTGCAACTTGTAAGATATAACTTTCATAACTCATATGCTTTATTACTACCGTTGACAAAATTGTTTCATGTTTTCAAAATAAAAGCTCTAGCACAAATATAGCAATCGATGCTTTCCTCTTTGAAGGACCATTCTTTTACTTTTATGTTGAGTCAGTTCACCTATCTCTCTCCACCTCAAGAAGCAAACACTTGTGTGAACTGTGCATTGATTCCTACATACTTGCATATTGCACTTGTTATATTACTCTATGTTGACAATTATCCATGAGATATACATGTTACAAGTTGAAAGCAACCGCTGAAACTTAATCTTCCTTTGTGTTGCTTCAATGCCTTTACTTTGATTTATTGCTTTATGAGTTAACTCTTATGCAAGACTTATTAATACTTGTCTTGAAGTACTATTCATGAAAAGTCTTTGCTTTATGATTCACTTGTTTACTCATGTCATTACCATTGTTTTGATCGCTGCATCCACTACATATGTTTACAAATAGTATGATCAAGGTTATGATGGCATATCACTTCAGAAATTATCTTTGTTATCGTTTTACCTCGCTCGGGACGAGCAGAACTAAGCTTGGGGATGCTTGATACGTCTCCGACGTATCGATAATTTCTTATGTTCCATGCCATATTATTGATGATACCTACATGTTTTATGCACACTTTATGTCATATTCGTGCATTTTCGGAACTAACCTATTAACAAGATGCCGAAGTGCCGCTGTCTGTTTTCTGCTGTTTTTGGTTTCGAAATCCTAGTAACGAAATATTCTCGGAATCGGATGAAATCAAGACCCAAGTTCCTATTTTTCCCGGAACCATCCGGAACACCCGAGAGCCGCCGGAGGAAGCCACGGGGGCCCCACATCACACCCTGGCGCGGCCAGAGGGGGGGCCGCGCCGCCCTATGGTGTGGGCCCCCCAGGCCCCCTCCGAGGCTGCCCTTCCGCCTATTTAAAGCCTCCGTCGAGAAAACCCTGAGGCGAAAAAACCACGATACGGAAAACCTTACTGAGACGCCGCCGCCGCCGATCCCATCTCGGGGGATCCTGGAGATCTCCTCCGGCACCCTGCCGGAGAGGGGAT
>NC_061510.1:398133769-398147670 GCF_022539505.1 Lolium rigidum | reverse complement strand
CCTGTGCCGCGTCCGTGCGCCCATCTGTGCGCCCAGACGGTTCTTCACGCATCGAACGGCTACCGCCTTATGCCCGCCTTGATTCCGTTTTTCTCTCTCAAAAAAAGTTAGAAATACGATCATAATACTCAGCCATCCGTGATACACGCACATCGTTCAAACAGAATGGGAATCTCCTCTCGGCGCATACGCGGAGTATGCCGCTGACCTCTTCGTCGGACTAGCTCCTAATACCGTCTTCTCCCGTTCTCGGACCAGCCACCTCTCCATTCCCGTCGTCGATCTCTAGGACAGCAGGGCCAACATTGCCGTCTGCTGCGTGCAAGTGTAGCGCCTTCCATTCCATGTCGACCACAGGTCCTGGACACGGCGGCCAGGTTGCACCGGCCCGGAAGTCGGTGGAGCAGGCGCGCCGCCCACAGACCCCGCTCCCTCAGGCGAGGAAGGGAATGAAGCCGAGGAGAGCCCGATCTCAGAACAGACCACCGGCCGTCCGGCCTTGTCGAGGAGACAGACTCCGGGTTCACACCATACGGGAGTGACCGGCGACGTGGAGTCCGAAGGTCACAGCGGCGTTCCCTCTCAATCCCTCACACCACACGGCATTCTTTGACTGGATACAGCGATTGTTTCAGATGGCGGCGACTTGAGGAACGGGGATACGGAAGGAGGCCGCGGCTGGAGGACACGCCAGCGACTGCTTCGATCGCTATCCACTCCACCTAGCTCCGTCCAGTGCGGCAGCGCCCGAGGGGAAATATAATTGAGATTGCCGGCGAGTTCTAAGAATTATTTTTCATCGTACCACCGGTCCACCGCAAGTGTTATCGGATATGTATTTTCCGTATTTGTGGTTTTTTAGCAAACGAAACGGCGAAAGAGAAGCGCTGGAAACAACCACCGTTCGATGCCCAGTCTACAGTTGGGGCGCACAGATGGGCGCACGGACGCGGCACAGGCAAGCCCCACCCGCTCCAAGCGTGCGACGTGCGTGCGTGCCGGAGCTGGTGGTTGGGTTCGGCTCGGTCGCAGTTGTTGGAAAATCGGAGCTGATCCCATCCGTGGCAGTTGATGCCGCGGTGAGGGGTACGATACGTATCTTCGACGGTCAGGATCAGAACGTGCCATCGCCATGGAGGAGAAATTTAATGAACACCACCACTTTATTTTTTGGAAAAAATGCACCAGATTTTTTTACTACATCTCATCCATATTACTTGTCGCTGGTATGAATGTATCTATCTAGAACTAAAATATGTCTAAAATATGTCTAGATAATACGTATCGGAGTGAGTAGAAAGATTTATAGAACACGGCGGCCGCAGGACACACTAAACATGACGGGAGTTATTTCGAAACCACGTATGAGCTTCTCAATGAGGTAGATGTGAGTCCCACCTTTTAGTCTCCCATCTAGTTTTCCTCTCGTAGGCAAAAGCAACCGTGAATCGGGAGAGCCTGGATGACAAAAGCGTGAGCCGATGAAGCACACGGTTCAAGGATGAGGAGTACCTGGAGGTCGTGCTCTACCTCATATGTCATCCATAGCGCCAAGAACGGTGACGATGTTGAGATGCTCAAGACGGTGTTCTTGCATCCAACGCTCGGTCCCTAGTGGCGTGTCACCAAACCTCGGGCTTAGCTGAGGCACATCACGTAAATGAAGAAATCATCACTAGTGGTGGCGCGCTAGTGACCCAACAAGACCGGAGCGTGACAACAATAGCGGCTACTTTCTTTAACATGT
Source organism: Lolium rigidum (assembly GCF_022539505.1). Classification (NCBI taxonomy): domain Eukaryota; kingdom Viridiplantae; phylum Streptophyta; class Magnoliopsida; order Poales; family Poaceae; genus Lolium; species Lolium rigidum. The sequence goes on along the minus strand of NC_061510.1, from coordinate 398,145,923 downwards.
ACATCTTCAATTCAAGTTAAGTCCCGTGCCCAAGTTTGCTTATGCTCTTACCTTGCCACCTAGCTTAGAGTATCGAGAGACATAAGGTGGCTTGAGGGGTTGAGCTATGGTGCGGTGGTTTACCGGGAACGTGGGCAACATGACGTGTGCGGAGGTCACCACCCATGCAAAACTTGTCTTCTCACACGGTACACTTGCATCTCCTCTTCTCTTATGTTTCCCCACAACTTCCCAAGAAAATCAATGAAACTATATCACCTCTCCTAAGCTTTGTCAAATGTTGAGCCACTCATCGCTCTCCCTCATTTCTCTCCACCAGAAGCATCCCGAGCCACCCCACATCCATCCTCGAGCACCTAGCACCCCATCGTGCTCCTCACCTGAAGCCCTCGCCCCCAAATGGTCATGACCATTGATTCCATGCATCGGTGGACCCAAGGTTCATGTTGCCCGATCATGTGCCCAACCTTGACTCCATGCGCCTTCAGGCGCAAGACGCTGCCTAACAAGGAGCTGGGGCTCGTGATTAGGCAGTGCCCGGGCTCCAATCACCCGCGGCTCAGGCGGAACCGTGCAAGATGTTGTTGAGCAGGGGTAATAACGCTAGTGATTGGGCTAAATCATGAGTCCATCTTTGCTTTTTATTTGAAAAGTAGTCAAATCAAGTACCTAGCGACCAACCTAGCTAGTGATTAACAAGAAGCATCGCATCGCAACCCATAAGCCACAATACACGCGGGTAGCAACTGATGCTTAAAACTGTGATTTTCTGTTGGGTTTACTTTCCTATTTGTCATTTAGTCTATATTTTGCCTTTACGAGTAGATATGCTAAATAATTTCCAGTGTTGTTGTTGTATACCGTAAAAAATTGAACATATTGGGGTTAGGTTCGCCTTGCGGGGTCAATGTGAGAGCAGCCTCTCCTATCTAAGTCTTGATTTTGTCAACATAATTTTTGTAAGTATATTAATTAAAAAACCATTCTAGCTACAATTTGCAAATTATGTTTTGTAAGTATAAGTTTTTTTGTGTAGGAACCACATAAAGATCGTAATATTTAGTGGTACTTTCAGCTTCCATTTTTTTTAAAAAATGTATGACCATTCATGAAATAAGCATACATTCATTTTACCGAGGAAGTCCATGATGCACTAAATTTCTATACAAATTTATCATCTTCATTGTTTAGGTTAAGAAATCTAAGTTTTCGTATGTGCTTATATAGTTATATTTATCGAAGAAAAAAAAATTGTTTCCTTCCGTGCACCCAACCTTGGGTAGATTCTTGGGTCCGCCTCTGATTCCATGGCCTCGCATCGTGGCCTCGCCAACACGGAGGCCTCATCACCTAAGTGTGGCTCAGTAGGAGGTTGTCAGATGCGCTCAAGACTCGTGTATCTACCCTGTGTCCACCGTATGGTGGTCACCCAGGTGGGAGAGGGAGGAAATTAGGGTGATGAGAAACTGGCAAGTGCGACCCAAATTGAAAGGTATTTTCCCTCCTTGTGTGGTTTTGGTGTTGATGACTGATACATTCGATCCGGATTATGGTTGTACTATAATAACCTTTTTCTCTATAAGACCTAGGTTTAATCGAACATTGGAAAGCACTGTTAAAATTGTGTAAATGAAACGTCTACAAGACTTTGCTAGTTTATTTGATTTTATGTTTACCGGACCTTTCTAATTTACTTTATTTATATCGTGTTCAATGAATGGAAATAGGCCAGGGTTAAGGATTTCCTGCAGTTATGCATATATATAGAAATGAAGTGCAAATGTGTAGTAAATAAAATAGTGATAAGAGATTTGTGAGCAACACATCCGTAAATACGATTGCCCCTAAAGCCATACGTGACCAGAGTCTTTTGGTCCAACCATTGTTCCCACAGCCGCGAGTAACAAAAAATATTAAGTAAATTAATACAAACCAAAGCATTAAGCTATGATTGTGTCGTTGATCTCGAGTGAATCACTAAATAAGTACCGTTACTTTCCTCTTTCTGTTACTGAGGTTTCATGGAAGCACGCCCCTCTCCCCTCATCTCACCTCTTCCGTTGATCGATTCGATAGACATAGGTACCTGCAGATCATCGAATCGAGGCAAAACGACAAATATACAAAATTACAAAACTCATATTCAATTCTTACACATATTCATGAGATTAGATGCTGATGGCTCCCAAGTGCATGAGATCAATTGTAGTACTTTTCAATTATAAAAGTTATCGAACCCACGAGGAGCTGAAGTTATTGGTTAGCAGAAACGACAAGAAAGCAGTAATAGTAAAGTAACGGTTTTGGTTTTTTGTGTATATAGTTTGCGATAAAAAGAAAATACATAAAGTAAATAGCAAATAAGTAAATGCTCTCGATGAGAGAAAAGCCCAATCCTCTATGCAGCAAAAGGACAAGGTCAAGTGTGTGTGCTTATACGAGACTAAAGTTCCCAAGTGCGGCATGGATTCACTAGCATCTGAGTTCTAAACAACTAGATGATACCCCGCGCGTTGCAGCGGAATTTGTAGAAAGTACCTATAGAATACAGAAAATGTAGAAATATCATAGAGCAAAAAGCAGCAGAAACCTAAAGGTAATATAAATACTGCATAATTTGGATATAGTGTCGTAAAAGAGCATGGTTTGGGATGTTATATGGATATGAGACTTGGAAAGAATCGACAAAACCTGAACTGATTTGGTACATTATAACAAAATGCTAAAATCAGTTGGAAGCAATATGAGGACAAATATTGTGTGCACATAAAGATGCATTGCTCAATTATTATGTTTGTATGCAGACTCATCTCGTTTCTTTTATACACTTAATTTAATCCATCAACGAACTTGTAGTTCCTTTTGTAGATCGTTTCATGTGCATCGGTTCGGACATGCTGAAACTGAGCCGTGTAATGAGCATAAATAGTCGAGTCCCCACGAATTAGTAATTGAGCCTGTTAAAAGAGAAGTCTGCCCGTCAGAAAAAAGTAGCTGGCCAGTTATTGGAGCGTGGCCAAGATGGAAATGAGTAACTGTTGGGCAGTTCATGGAAGCTCTAAGGCTGAACATGAGCACATAGACCGACGTAGAAGTAATGCATAGCTGAAAACTGGTGAAACGGAAACCAGATGAAAAATAGATTTCTCTTCTGCACTGATTGTACATGAACATATACTACGTATGAGCATGTCAGTACATAAATTGAGAATTCACTTCCACACACACCGCTTGATGCCTGCACAAACTAATAAATTAATGGACTAATGGGATCTTGCATTAGATCTGAAATCGAGTTATGTTTTATCATTCGTTTATGTATTCCGCTGCTAACATGTCAACAGTCAACACAACCTCGGCAAAAAAATCCTTCCTCAGATCTTGTAATATGGTGGACAACATAAAAGATGAGGTTAAGAGTTGAAGACAACATTGACGCCAAGGAAGCAGAGCGAGCGCACCTCAAATCCTGTTTATAAAGGAGAGAATAAATCAGGTCATTGAGGATTGAGTGTGGGTTGGGGAGGTCGATTTGGATCAAGCTTCAGAATTAGCGCAGAACATTTACAATTAAAGCATTGGATGACACCTAAAGCATAATCAATAACATGAATGGATCTGATTTAAACAACAAAAACAGGCAAATGTACTCGTAAAATAAACAGTCAAATATGAACCCTTGTACGGGGATGGAACTCCTGCCGTGGGCACACCAGGAAGCCTAGGCGGGCACGTGAAGATAGAATTCCTCCCATGTGTTGGGCGGAAGACAACAGCGACCTCCGACCGGGTGCTGCCGGCGCGCACGTATAACGGCGATCTCCTCCATGCAACTTCGCCGCCAGGAGCACCAATTGGAGGAGCACGCCGCATGCCGACGCCGGGAAGGATATGCACCGGGACGTAGCCCGGGGCACGCGGTGGGATGTCGTTGGCGGGCTCGAAAGAGCCACGTCTTTCTAGGGAGACACCATCCCTGTTGGTGCTGTTGCTCAATGAGCTAGGTTTTCGGGGCGTAGTTATAGGAAGATTCGGAAAGGGAGGAGAGAAAACGGCATGGAGAACTAAGACGATGACAGAAGGTTTTTTTTTTTTTTGAAACAAAATATATTAAAGGACAACAGGCCGCCTCATTAAAAACCTTCCAGCCCCCTTCGGTACCCTGGAAGGAAAAGAGTGCGTCTGGTACCTGTTGCCCGCCATCACAGAATAGTTACATCATCCACGAGCTTGCTAAGAATAAACCTAGGGGGCTCATCGACCCAAGTACAAGAATTACCGTGACATAAACGCTACTCTAGCAAGCTCATGTGCTACCCGATTAGCTTCCCTATTACAATACTCAATAGCCACATTACCAAAACCACTCCAAAGGATACTACGGTCATCATAAATCGCAGCCTGACGATGTTGCTCGAAAACCCTCCATTCCTCATTGTCTCTACCACCTGGACACAATCCGATTGGACTACAAAATTTTGAACTCCAATTTGTCTGTGCCAACATCAACCCATCCCTCAAAGCATAGGCTTCAGACCATCTCGGACATCGACCACATGTGGTAAAAAGTTTGCAAAGCAGCTATGCAACTCCCCGTATAGTCCCCGATAATCACACCCGTAGCACCTCTACCCGAGTCCAACTCAAAAGCTGCATCAATATTTATCATTACCAAACCCTCCAACGGCTTCTTCCATCTATCCTCGGATTTTTTATCTTGTTTTTTAAGCACCTTCATATAATTCATAGCTAGCACCCTGATGGACATAGCTGATCGGAAAGTTGTTTGTACCTTCTCCCCATGCACTAATTGTCTTCTTTCCCACCAGATGTACCAACCTGCAATGAGGACAATTTCTGCTAGGCCAATATTTCCAATCGCCTCTACTCGTCTCCCCTTCTAATAATCTCCTCAATCACAACGAACCCGATCCATCAACCTCCATGACACCTTCTATCAATTCGACAGCCCAAGATCACTCCAAATCTGTTTTGCTCTTGCACAAGAAAACAATAAGTGCTTAATATCTTCACGATCCGACAAACGAGATAGGACATCCACCTGTATTACCAATATGCCGATTAGCTAAAACCCCCCGACATGGAATCATGGCATGTAACACTCTCCAGCCGAAGATCTTGATTTTATTTGGGATTTCAAGGTTCCAAAGACTTTTCCATACCTCATTATTTGCACCTTCCGCAATACTTGTATTTCTATTATGTCGACCAAACTTATGATCCCACTGACAGTAATATGCTGACCGCACTGAGAATAACCCAAGTTTGCTATGGTGCCACGCCACCAGGTCCTCTCTGTTTGGTGTCAAAGGGATTTGTAGAATTCTGTGAGCATCCACCGGCCAAAAAATATCTTGGATAATATCCTCATCCCATAAGCCATCAATCGGATTAATCAAATCAGCCACACTAGTCAGGATATTTGTTCCTCTAGGAGTCATAATTTTCAGATTGTGACTTGATGGAATCCAGTTGTCCTCCCAAATATTTATTTGAGTCTCATCTCCCACTCTCCAAATACACCCCTTTTTGAAACATTCAAGACCCCCAAGAATGCTTTGCCACGTTAAGGCGACGGTTCGACTACAAAATTAATTAGTGGCAGTTTCCTTTCAGTGGTGCGGGAAGGAAGACCGGGAGGGACACAGCTTCATGACATGCAACCGTAGCTGTGCGTAGACATGGAAAACGAAACGTTCGTGGAGCTGACCTCATTCATCGCTAGGATCACCGTAGATGGATCAACCCAGCTAGCAGATCCAACGGACATAAGAATTCAGGTGATGTGGCTCGCTATGAGGCCAGCAAAATGGGGCCATCTATTAAGAAAGAGAAGATATGGTAAATATCTTGTCAAGCGCGCTTTATTCAATTAGGGGCGAAGCTTTAGTTAGATGCAGCCATAGACATGTGCAAATACACCCCTTATGATGGGTCCAAGAGCCATTTTCATGAGCAAGTATAGGAATCATTAAGACATAAATATTCCATCATAGCCATAAGATTTGGGGTTCCCGACATAAACCCTTCTAATGCAACCCATTGTGTTGGAGACGGTTTCTGTCATTCCGACCCCTCCAACACTAATGCATTACATCTAAGTGCAGTTGTATGAGCCCATATAGGTGAAGTGGTATGCACTCGACATTCGCATAAAACCATCATAGACCAACATAAAACATAAATTTTTTGATCAAACACTCATTGCACATCATGTAGAATCATAGCCAGATTATCATATGCCCTCAGGAACGTGATGAACTACTCACAAGTGTCAAACACGATATGAACCAAAGGCATAATGGTTACAACACAATCTAAATATATAATCTCCCTGCCAAATAATGACAGAGTACCAATCACGAACATGCAATAGCACTAAAAACAATATCAGGGGTTCAATTCAACACAAACTATGAGGGGGATAACGTCGATCTCGTAGATGGAGATGGTGGTGATGATGGTGTTGATGGAGATGTTGAAGGAGATGCCAAGGTGGAGTGGGGATGTCGATAGCATCAATTTCCCCTTCACCGGAGCGGTATCTGCCCTCTCCCGGAGTAGGAGAAGACTTTCGCCTCTATCACTGCCTCAATAAATCTCAGGAAAATTATGTCTTAGGTTTTTGGGCGAAATGGATCTTCTGGAATAAAAGGGGGCCCAAGGTGACGCTCGAGGCGCAAACGAGTGTGGGTGTGATACGTCTCCAACGTATCGATAATTTCTTGTGTTCCATGCCACATTATTGATGTTATCTACATGTTTTATGCACACTTTATATCATATTCGTGCATTTTCTGGAACTAACCTATTAACAAGATGCCGAAGTGCCGATCTTGCCGTTTTCTCGCTGTTTTTGGTTTCGTAAATCCTAGTAAAGAAATATTCTCGGAATTGGACGAAATAAAAGCCCGGAGGCCTATTTTCTCACGAAGCTTCCAGAAGTCCGAAGGAGAGACGAAGAGGGGCCACAGGGTGGCCAAACCCTAGGCGGCGCGGCCCCACCCCTCGGCCGCGCCGCCCGTGGTTTGGGCCCCCGTGCCGCCTCTTGACTTGCCCTTCCGCCTACAAATAGCCTCCGTGACGAAACCCCCAGCATCGAGAGCCACGATACGGAAAACATTACCGAGACGCCGTCGCCGCCGATCCCATCTCGGGGATCCCGGAGATCGCCTCCGGCACCCCGCCGGGAGAGGGGAATCATCTCCCGGAGGACTCTACACCGCCATGGTCGCCTCCGGAGTGATGAGTGAGTAGTCTACCCCTGGACTATGGGTCCATAGCAGTAGCTAGATGGTTGTCTTCTCCCCATTGTGCTATCATTGTCGGATCTTGTGAGCTGCCTATCATGATCAAGATCATCTATATGTAATTCTATATGTTGCGTTTGTTGGGATCCGATGAATAGAGAATACTTGTTATGTTGATTATCAAAGTTATGCTTATGTGTTGTTTATGATCTTGCATGCTCTCCGTTATTAGTAGATGCTCTGGCCAAGTAGATGCTTTTAACTCCAAGAGGGAGTACTTATGCTCGATAGTGGGTTCATGCCCGCATTGACACCGGGACGAGTGATGTAAAGTTCTAAGGTTGTGTTGTGTCGTTGCCACTAGGGATAAAACATTGATGCTATGTCTAAGGATGTAGTTGTTGATTACATTACGCACCATACTTAATGCAATTGTCTCGTTGCTTGCAACTTAATACTCGGAGGGGGTTCGGATGATAACCCGAAGGTGGACTTTTTAGGCATAGATGCAGCTTGGATGGCGGTCTATGTACTTTGTCGTAATGCCCAATTAAATCTCACTATACTCATCATGATATGTATGTGCATTGTCATGCTCTCTTTATTTGTCAATTGCCCAACCGTAATTTGTTCACCCAACATGTCTGTTCGTCTTATGGGAGAGACACCTCTAGTGAACCGTGGACCCCGGTCCAATTCTCTTTACCGAAATACAATCTACCGCAATACTTGTTTCTACCGTTTTCTCTCGCAAACAATCATCTTCCACACAATACGGTTAATCCTTTGTTACCGCAAGCCGGTGAGATTGACAACCTCGCTGTTTCGTTGGGGCAAAGTAGCTTGGTTGTGTTGTGCAGGTTCCACGTTGGCGCCGGAATCTCTGGTGTTGCGCCGCACTACATCCCGCCGCCATCAACCTTCAACGTGCTTCTTGGCTCCTCCCGGTTCGATAAACCTTGGTTTCTTTCCGAGGGAAAACTTGCTGCTGTGCGCATCATACCTTCCTCTTGGGGTTGCCCAACGAACGTGTGAAATACACGCCATCAAGCTCTTTTTCTCGGCGCCGTTGCCGGGGAGATCAAGACACGCTGCAAGGGGAGTCTCCACTTCTCAATCTCTTTACTTTGTTTTTGTCTTGCTTTATTTTATTTATTACTTTGTTTGCTGCACTTATATCAAAACACAAAAAAATTAGTTGCTAGCTTTACTTTATTTGCTATCTTGTTTGCTATATCGAAAACACAAAAAAATTAGTTTACTTGCATTTACTTTATCTAGTTTGCTTTATTTACTATTGCTAAAATGGCCAACGCTGAAAATACTAAGTTGTGTGACTTCACAACCACAAATAATAATGATTTCTTATGCACACCTATTGCTCCACCTGCTACTACAGCAGAATTCTTTGAAATTAAACCTCGCTTTATCGAATCTTGTCATGAAAGATCAATTTTCTCGGAATTAGTTCCGATGATGCTGCTGCCCATCTTAATAATTTTGTTGAACTATGTGAAATGCAAAAATATAAAGATGTAGATGGTGATATTATTAAACTAAAATTGTTTCCTTTCTCATTAAGAGGAAGAGCTAAAGATTGGTTGCTATCTCTCGCCTAAGAATAGTATTGATTCATGGACTAAATGCAAGGATGCTTTTATTGGTAGATATTATCCCCCTGCTAAAATTATATCTTTGAGGAGTAGCATAATGAATTTTAAACAATTAGATACTGAACATGTTGCTCAAGCTTGGGAAAGAATGAAATCTCTCGGTTAAAAATTGCCCAACCCATGGACCGACTACTTGGATGATCATCCAAACCTTCTATGCAGGACTAAATTTTTCTTCGCGGAATTTATTGGATTCAGCTGCTGGAGGTACCTTTATGTCCATCACTCTTGGTGAAGCAACAAGGCTTCTTGATAATATGATGATCAACTACTCGAATGGCACACGGAAAGAGCCCCACAAGGTAAGAAGGTAAATTCTGTTGAAGAATCCTCTTCCTTGAATGATAAGGTTGATGCTATTATGTCTATGCTTGTGAATGATAGGACTAATGTTGATCCTAATAATGTTCCGTTAGCTTCATTGGTTGCACAAGAAGAACATGTTGATGTAAACTTCATTAAAAATAATAATTTCAACAACAATGCTTACCGAACAATTCTAGTAATAACTATAGGCCATACCCTTATAATAATGGCAACGGCTATGGTAATTCTTATGGAAATTCTTACAACAATAATAGGAATTCACCCCTGGACTTGAAGCCATGCTTAAAGAATTTATTAGTACACAAACCGCCTTTAACAAATCCGTTGAGGAGAAGCTCAATAAAATTGATATTCTTGTTTCTAGAGTTGATAGTCTTGCTTCGATGTTGATCTTTTGAAATCGAAAGTTATGCCTAATGAGAATCATCATAATAAAATTGTTACTACAGCAAATGCCATCCAAGTTAGAATTAATGAGAATATAAGATTAATGGCTGAACTGCGTGCTAGGTGGGATAGAGAAGAAAATGAAAAACTAGCTAAAGAGAAGAATATAGCTAAAGTTTGGACTATTACCACCACTAGTAATGCTAATGCTACACATGTTGCTGCACCTCCTACTCATACTAATAAAAGAATTGGTGTTAGCAATGTTTCCACTTCTAATGCAAAGCGCGAAAAGCTGCCTCGAAATCGCTAAAACTCGTCGAAACCGCTCGCGATAAAGGCTGCTGAAATTTTTTCCAACATTGGGGATGATGATCCCATTGCTTTAGATTATAATGGTTTGAATTTTGATGATTGCCACATCTCTGAAGTTATAAAGTTCTTGCAAAAACTTGCTAAAAGTCCTAATGCTAGTGCTATAAATTTGGCTTTCACGCATCATATTACAAATGCTCTCATAAAAGCTAGAGAAGAGAAACTAGAGCGCGAAGCCTCTATTCCTAAAAAGCTAGAAGATGGCTGGGAGCCCATCATTAAGATGAAGGTTAAAGATTTTGATTGTAATGCCTTATGTGATCTTGGTGCAAGTATTTCGTTATGCTGAAGAAAATTTATAATATGCTTGACTTGCCACCGCCGAAAAATTGTTATTTGGATGTTAATCTTGCTGATCATTCTACAAAGAAACCTTTGGGTAAAGTTGATAATGTTCGCATTACCGTTAACAATAACCTTGTTCCCGTTGATTTTGTTGTCTTGGATATTGAATGCAATGCATCTTGTCCAATTATATTGGGAAGACCTTTTCTTCGAACTCGTTGGTGCTATTATTGATATGAGGGAAGGAAATATAAAATATCAATTTCCTCTCAAGAAAGGTATGGAACACTTCCCTAGAAAGAAAATGAAGGTACCTTATGATTCTATCATTAGAACAAATTATGATGTTGATGCTTCATCTCTCGATAATACTTGATACACACTTTCGCGCCTAGCTGAAAGGCGTTAAAGAAAAGCGCTTATGGGAGACAACCCATGTTTTTACCTACAGTACTTTGTTTTTATTTTGTGTCTTGGAAGTTGTTTACTACTGTAGCAACCTCTCCTTATCTTAGTTTTGAGTTTTGTTGTGCCAAGTTAAGCCGTTGATAGAAAAGTAAGTACTAGATTTGGATTACTGCGCAGTTCCAGATTTCTTTGCTGTCACGAATCTGAGCCCACTGCCCTGCAGGAAGCTCAGAAAATTATGCCAATTTACGTGCATGATCCTCAGATATGTACGCAACTTTCATTCAATTTGAGCATTTTCATTTGAGCAAGTCTGGTGCCATTTTAAAATTCGTCAATACGAACTGTTCTGTTTTGACAGATTCTGCCTTTTATTTCGCATTGCCTCTTTCGCTGTGTTGGATGAATTTCTTTGATCCACTAATGTCCAGTAGCATTATGCAATGTCCAGAAGTGTTAAGAATGAGTGTGTCACCTCTGAATATGTCAATTTATATTGTGCACTAACCCTCTAATGAGTTGTTTCGAGTTTGGTGTGGAGGAAGTTTTCAAGGATCAAGAGAGGAGTATGATGCAACATGATCAAGGAGAGTGAAAGCTCTAAGCTTGGGGATGCACCCGGTGGTTCACCCCTGCATATATCAAGAAGACTCAAGCGTCTAAGCTTGGGGATGCCCAAGGCATCCCCTTCTTCATCAACAAATTATCGAGTTCCTCCCCCGAAACTACATTTTTATTCGGCCACATCTTATGTGCTTTTTCTTGGAGCGTCGTTTTGTTTTTGTTTTTGTTTTGTTTGAATAAAATGGATCCTAGCATTCACTTTATGGGAGAGATACACACTCCGCTGTAGCATATGGACAAATATGTCCTTGGTTTCTACTCATAGTATTCATGGCGAAGTTTCTCCTTCGTTAAATTGTTATATGGTTGGAATTGGAAAATGATACATGTAGTAATTGCTATAAATGTCTTGGGTAATGTGATACTTGGCAATTGTTGTGCTCATGTTTAAGCTCTTGCATCATATGCTTTGCACCCATTAATGAAGAAATACATAGAGCATGCTAAAATTTGGTTTGCATATTTGGTTTCTCTAAGGTCTAGATAATTTCTAGTTTTGAGTTTGAACAACAAGGAAGACGGTATAGAGTATTATAATGCTTTCAATATGTCTTTTATGTGAGTTTTGCTGTACTAGTTCATCCTTGTGTTTGCCTCAAATAACCTTGCTAGCCTAAACCTTGTATCGAGAGGGAATACTTCTCATGCATCCAAAATACTTGAGCCAACCACTATGCCATTTGTGTCCACCATACCTACCTACTACATGGTATTTTCCAGCCTATTCCAAAGTAAATTGCTTGAGTGCTACCTTTAAAATTCCATCATTCACCTTTGCAATATATAGCTCATGGGACAAATAGC